>NC_092131.1:25401400-25704430 GCF_043159975.1 Macaca nemestrina | reverse complement strand
AAGTTCAGAAACCATGAAAAATGTAACTATTTAAGTTACACAGAAAAAAATGGCCTTTGAACAATATAAGAAGACGCTCAACTTCACTCATAATAAGTGAAATATAAATGAAAACTATGATGAGATAACTATTTCTCATATAACTGGCAAAAATTCAAAACTTTGAAAACATACTCTACTGGTGAGGCTTTGAGGAATTGGGACTTTTATACTGCTAATAGAAATGCAAATTATTATAACATCTATGGAAAATAATTTGGTCACATTTACCAGAATTTTAAATGAGTTTATCTTGTGATGCCCAATCCCCCATCTCAGAATTTACCTTGAAGATGCTTTTCTGCAAATATGCAGGTGATGGTTAAGTTTGTCATTATTTTCCATAGCAATATATTGATAACAACCTACATATCCAACCATAGGAGGTTTTTTGAATAATCTATAATACATTCATACAATGGAGAGCTTTGCTGTAGAAAAATACTAAAAAGTCTGTATAAATTGATGTGGAGTTGTATTGACTTTTCAAATATATTGTTAACTTAAAATATCAAACTCCAAAAGAGTCTATGCTACCTTTTGCATGTGAAAAGTGAAATACTAATATTATTTATTTAGAAAAAATAAAACACAAGAAGAATAAAAAAGTATTGAAGCTGGTACCTATGGGGACTGAGTGGAATGAGGATAAAGGGACAGTAGTAAGATATCCTCTATTACATGGTTTTAAATAGTTTTGACCCTTAAACAATGTAAATATTTTATATATTTACAAATTAAAGAGAATAAAAAAGAACCCCCTAAAACTGAATTTAAACAAAAACAAATAAGCCTAACTTTGCCAAACTGATAATATAATGACCCAGCAAAAAGAATTAATACAAGTAACTTTTTATCAACAGTATTTTTACTCATTATAATTAGTGGATTTATCACATAAGGACATATGAAATTACTAAGAACATTTACGCCTTCTTTTTTAGGCTGGGTTTTGGTAATGGATTTAATTGTGAATGGATAATTCATGGTAATGGTAATGGTAATTCATGATAATGGACGTTTAATTATGAAACAATATTGCGTATATTATGGAAGAACAAATAAGGATATATATTGATGTTCTTTGGAATTAGTTTTCTCCTTGGGTAAAGGAATATACAAATGAAATTGCCTGTGAAAGATATGACAGTGAGAGAGGTCAAGTATGGCAACTCCATCTTGCCTCTAGCCTCATAGGCCAGCTGTCCTTGCTCATTCCTGGACACAGACTAAGCTAGCCATGGGAGGAATTTAGTTTACAGTTTAATTTTGAAGCAAGGATGATAACAGTCACTCCCTAAAACAAGAATCCTCTTTGTTCAGGGATCAAAACCACCTTTGTGAGACTAGTGAAGTCCATAAGATTAGGATTATAGAAGGAACTTGAATTCAGCTAAGATGTAGGCGTAGCTAAATGATAACCAGCCATTTTCTTCTGGCTTTCCTTTCTATAATCCGTTGCTGCTCAGGAATCATGTGGCCAGATGTCACAAGATTTGTGACTTTCCCAATTGCTCCTATAGACAACATTACTATTATAGAATGTAACATTGGCCTTTTGAGATGTTTTTCAGGCTTTTGCATTTTGGCAATTGACTGACTCAACCCATACTTGGGAATCATGGCTCAACCAGTCTGGTAACTCCCACCCTGAGGTGAATTTAGCACCTGAGGGCCATTTTTCACATTCTTATGATTTCGTTCCCAACCAATCACCAGCACCCCATTTCCCAGGCCTCTGGAAAATTATCTGTAGAAACCCTAGCCTCTGAGTCCTCAGGGAAACCAATTTGAGTAATAACTCCAGTCGTATTGCTTGACTAGCTCTGTATTACTTATAGAACTCTTTCTCTTCTGCAATACCATGGTCTCAGTAAATTTTTTTTTTCTGTGTAATGGGCAGAAAGAACTCATTAGATGATTACACATGTGGAGGCTCATCCAGGATCTGCCCTTGAAGGCACCTGCCTGTTGGGTGCTTGGGTAGTTCATCAGCCCCCAACCAGTACAACGGATCTGGAGGTTCTTTGTAGCAGTTGCTTGTTTCTCTTGAACTGAGGGCCATCCCGGGCACTGTCCATGCTGATGAGGTGCTTTCAGCCCATAGTGTTTGAGCCTAATCACAGTGGAGAAATTGTTCCTGGAAGGCATCTTTCAACTTAGTGTGGTGAGTAAGTATTCTAAGTGCAAACATCCTCTTCCTTCTCCTACCGATGGTTTGGCTTCTTTTGCAGATTCTGTTTGGCCCCTTTTGCAGGTTCTGGTTGGCCCCTTAGCTCTTTTGTGTGTTCTATTCACCTCTCCTAGATTACAGGAAGAGGCTTGGTTTGGGGAGATTTCTCCATGTCATCAAAAGCCACTATGCTCTTCTGGAAGCTGCAGAGTAAGAGAACCCAGAAACCTGACATGCCAGAAAAAGAGTAAGAATTTCTTACTAGCCAGGCTTCTAACTTTTCTCTCTCTGTACAAACTGGTTGAGCAAATGGTAAAAATCAGTGTTTGTGGTTGGACGTGGTGGCTCACACTTGTAGTCCCAGCACTTTGGGAGGCTGAGGCAGGCAGATCATGAGGTCAGGAGTTCAAGACCAGCCTGACCAACACAGTGAGACCCCCATCTCTACCAAAAATACAAAAATTAGCTGAGCATGGTGGCGGGTGCCTGTAATTCCAGCTACTTGGGAGGCTGAGGCAGGCAGATCATGAGGTCAGGAGTTCAAGACCAGCCTGACCAACACAGTGAGACCCCTATCTCTACCAAAAATACAAAAATTAGCTGGGCGTGGTGGCGGGTGCCTGTAATTCCAGCTACTTGGGAGGCTGAGGCAGGAGAATTGCTTGAACCCAGGAGGTGGAGGTTGCAGTGAGCTGAGATCATGCCACTGCACTCTAGCCTGGGTGACATAGCTAGACTCCATCTCAAAAAAAAAAAATGGTGTTTTCCTCCTCTGAAAGATTTTTATTAATGGGAAAAAAGAAATTTGTGACTAGTCAAAGATTGTAGCAAATCTGGTGTACATTTTGTACTTTGTACTGTAAATATTCATATTGTTTGACCCCTTTTTCCTCTTAGAAGTAACTTTTAGTCTTGCTGTCTTCCTTTGTTTTTGTCTTCCTGTGTTGTTCTGTTATGGAGAGGGGTACCATATGATAGAACACAGTCCTAGAACCCCTATAAGCCCCATGTTTGAGCCAGCCCTGCAGGCTATTATAAATGCTGCAGGTCCCTGAAACAAAAACCAGATAAAGTTTTCCACTTGTCTTGTCTAATGTTCTTGAGAATTTGACTTTGTGACCATGTAGGGCTACTGACATCTGTTTGTCCTGGCTAAAATCTGGTAATAAGCTATTTGAAAAAAAAATTCACTTCAAAAGTTCTGTAGTTAAAAGTAGACTTAGTTATGGCTGATATTTTGGTTATATGTGTGCATATATTATTTTAAAACCTCTGCTCTCCCTCCGTAAAAACTTCTTGGCCAACTGAATTCTGTTTGTTTAAATATTAACTTTGGTATGTAAAACTAGGTAAGAGATATACTTTAAAAATGGCTAAATTGCAGTTGCTTACAGTGAGTGGTTATTATTTCCAGGGCAATACTCCTTTATTTGTGCATTCAGACAAGGAAAACAGGTTTTTGGGTAAAATATGGTAATGGTGGACTGGCTGGTTACAGAGTGGGCTGATTTACATTGGGTTGCCCAGCAACCTTGGGAAAATGTCCTTACAATGTATTACACTGTGGAAGCTTTGCATTAACTCACCTCATAGTGTTTTCCTTTTCTTGGAGACCTGGGACACACTGTAAAAATGAAATCTTTCATTTGGGGAAATCTTTTCTGCTTTCCAACTGTGCCTGCTTATTAGGCCCTAGAAACTACGTGCTTTATTGACCCTGTTCCTTAAAAGATTTCACACTAAAGCCAGTAACCCAATTTTGAAACTTCCATCTTTAAATAAATTTCCTGTGTAAGGCTATCTCCTTTTCCTGGCCATCTTAACTAAACTTTTGCTCACACCATTTTTCCTTGGTTTGAGAAAAATACTGATTCTTTATTTCATTTGACTTGAGTTTATCCTTTTAGAAATGGAAATTTGGAGCTGCCTCACTGACAATTGTTTAGGGCAGGAAACAGGTAATTAAGAGACTGATTGTCTAAAATGGAAAAGAGAAACTTTAAAAACTGGCACATAAAGAATCTCATAAATCAGTCCAGGCATGATGGCACATGCCTGTAATCCCAGCACTTTTGGAGGCCAAGGCCAGTGGATCACCTGAGGTCAGGAGTTTGAAACCACCTGACTGACATGGAGAAACCCTGTCTCTACTAAAAACACAAAATTAGCCGGGTGTGGTGGTGCATGCCTGTAATCCCAGCTATTCAGGAGGCTGAGGCAGGAGAATTGTTTGAACCCAGGAGGTAGAGATTGTGGTGAGCTAACATGGTGCCATTGCACTCCAGCCTGGGCAACAAAAGCAAAACTCCATCTCAAAAAAAAAAAAAATCTCATAAATTTGTAAAATCTGTTTCTCTCTGTGTGTTTGTATGTTCATGTTTGCATGTGTCATGTGTATGTGATATTTTCACTACCAAACTATATAAAAGAGCTCTTATTAATTGGCTTAAAAACAAGCACTCAAATAAAATATTGTATCAGAAAAACAAAAACTTTAACTAAAATGCCTTTTAGTTCACTTTAGTAAGGAAATAAAGACAGTTTTTAAAATTATTAGTAAAATAAAATAAAAAAACATTTTCAGAATTTAGATACTTGGCCTGAATTGGGCAAGTTAGATATTGTCTTTGCTGGATGTCTCAAGGTCACAAACTGCTTTTATGATATTTTTTGATGATTGACTTGTCTGTTTTATAGCCATTAGATTCTAGGTAAGGCCTAGGGTCATGTGGAGTTAGCTGTGCCCCTTGGCTGTGCTGAGAAGAGTCAGACATTGTAGTTCTGTTCTTGTCCTGGGCTCTGCAATTTAATTCATAGTTAAAATTGCTTACTTACCAGGTTTTCACTAAAAGGAAAAGTTGCTAAGAGTTAGCATTGTAACATATGTAACTGAGACTACAAGAGAAACAGTTTACATGCAAGACATATAAGAAAAGTAGATTGCATTTGTGGTAAAAGATTATAAGAGCACATGGAAATATGGTTTTCATGAAAGGAAAAGCACTTTGTCTAGTTTAAAAGTTTTTAAAAATTGCCTTAATTAAAAAATAGGAAAAAACTAAAGGTTTAAGCAAATTTTAGAAGATCTGTGAAACATTTATCTTGTAAAGAAAGTTCTGTGTGAGAGAAATTGGCCAAAATTTGAAGGGGATTATTTTGTTTTTCTATAAGTTAAACATTAAGATAAAAAGCACATTGATTCAGGGCAAGTATCTGGGCCCATGTGTCAGAATAATAGGGTTTTCTTGGATCACTGATCTGGTTTTTAATAGAAAATTATAAAGGATTATAAAAGGTTTATGGAAATCTTACCTTATGGTCAAACTGATTAAAAGGATATATATTTGTTTATAAGATTTGATTAAAAATTGAGTTTACTGCTAGCAGTACACCAATGAAAAGGTAAATTGTGGTTTCCTTTTTGGAACAAGATTTTTGTGTAATATTTAGAGATAATAAAAGATTTTTGTTTGCCTTTGGAATAAACTGCAGAACAAAAGAGGGGAGAGAGAAGAGAAAGATTCAGTTGGCCTCATGCTGTCTTTATTGATTCTTGTTGTTTAGAAAGTTGAGTTTCTTCTCTATCAAAGAGTAAATGTTTTTGCCTTTTTAAAATCTGTGAAGTCACCACTTTAGCTGACTGAATAATCTGTAATCCAATTTTGTGATATCAAGTGTTTTAAACCTTTGGTATTTGATACACTTTCTGAAATCAGATTTGAAATTCATTCCTTTGACATCATTAACTTTTTTAGATATTAGGTCCCCTGAAGTCCAAAAGAGACATATTCGGTTTATTTAGCATGCTAAAATCATACAGGAAACATTGTCAAGTATGAAATGGAGTTCAGCTTTTTTTCTGTTGCAGTTGTATGTTATTGGTACGTGTTCCAGAATTGTGTGAGACTCCTATAATTTTGATAGGACTTAGTGTGTATCAATAATAATTATGATTATTATGTTCAATTGTTGTATGCCACAGAAAAAAACAAAATTTTCTTTTCAATTACATCTTTAGCTAGGGCTGTTCTGACACTTTTGTCATTCATATTATTGCTTTACTTTGACTCTTTTTCATAAGTTGGTTTTATTATCAGCTGTAGTCCTCTGACATGTACTCTTGAATGCAGTTTTCTAGTAACTTTTGAGATTGTGCCATTGGAATAGGGAGAAAATCTCTAGCACTTTCATGGACAGCTTAGGTGTTCATGAATATCAAGCAGAACAAGAGTTAATTGCATGGACTGAATTAATAGAAGACTGATTTTTTTATGACTTTTGGCTTGAAACAGTGCTGATTCTTTTTGTTTTGTTTTTCAGGGTCAATAGAATTTCTTTTCTTCGAGTTATTTTTAGCTTTTTACAATTGAGTAGTGTACTTCTATGAGCAAAATGTGAATCATTTCTTTTTCTCTACTTGATTTCTCCAGAATTTGAGAACATTTTTGAGTATTCTTAATTTATGGCAATATAGTTATTTGTATAAGTTCAAAAAGAATCTGTTTTCTTTTGTAACAGTACATAATTTTAGACACTGATTATTTTACCAAGGCTTTGACTCGAATGACATTTTTTCAGACTGCATTGAATAATTGAGGTTGACCTGTAGAGCTGATAAAAGCGCTTTGGAAAAACTAGTCTCATACTTTGTCTATGCAGTTCTTTTGTAGAGTTCCTGACCTGTGGTAAGTAAAGAATATCACCTTCTAATAGACCCAGGAATTAAAAAAATTTTTTTGGACCTTGAGACTATGAGAGTCCACCCAATTTATACAGGCATCTGCAGGTACAGATAAATCCTTGGTTGGGCTCAAGATAATTTTGAAAAGTTTAATCTGAGATTCCTTATGAAAAAGTTCCAGCAAAGTCAATTTAGAAAAAAAGCCTGTATGGCAAATAATCATTTTTTCTTGCATTTTATGCAAATTATCAAGCCAAACATAAGGGACTAGAATTTATTTTGTAAATCAATTGGTCCTACTATGATTTCTCTTTGGTAAAATTGGAGAACTGGAGAGAGAAAAATTGTTTCAGAAAAAAAAAAAAACCTGTAGTACACCTATTATTAGAGTTTAGCCTTGTCCATTATTTTTGAATATCTACTGATGACCCCCATATCTGGTTAGTTCTTGGGTTCATTCATCTGGATCCCTCAAGACTTCATGTAAGTTCTGCAGACATTCCTAAAGCTCGGACTTTCACTCCTTATGTTAGGGTTCAGTGTTTATTCACTTAAGTGCTGTACTAAAGCTGTGAATAAGAGTACTAATGTTTTTGTTATGCAGACCATGAGACACCAACCGGACACCCATGAATACATGCAGACAACTGCGAAACAGTTTCATTCCTCTTACCCTGGGGGACAACTCCTACTCCAACTATGCCCCATCTCCATAGCTCACAGTTAAGGACTGATGTGTGCTGACACCCAAGTGGGGCACTGAAACCACCTTTTGCAAAGATTATAAGAGTAAGTTAAGTCTAGCATGGCTTATTCCATCTTGGAGAAACCAAGTAGGGAGAAAAAAGTTTGATCAAAATTTTGCACACAGGAGTATAATTCACTCAATTGTAAAATGTTATATAACTCAAAGAATTTTTTTTTTTGACACTGAAAAACACAACAAAAAGAATCAGCATTGTTTCAAGCAAAAGGTCATAAAAATTATTAATACATATTTCCAACTAAAGCTCTCTGTTAAATGTTCAATGAACAACCTTATTATATCTTAAGCAATTCTTGGACATGATCAAGGGCATTGGATAATGATCAAATTGATTTTCAAGTTGTTAACCAGTTAGTCTTTGGCATTTTAGAGTCCTATCCTTTCCTCAGGGTCCTGCAGGTTCATGCTCCTTTTAATTATTTTCCATATTAGTCTTTTCTTTGTTTTTTCTTCCCCTTTCTGACTACTTATTCTCTAAAAATGTAAGAACAATTTTATCCTCATGAAATTACAATTATTTTATTTATTTATCTTTTCCTAAGATATTTCAAAAGCGGCCTTGTGTTTTTCACTTTATAGCCTTTGGGGAAAAGTTTGGAAGAATGATCTCCGTTGCTGCTAGAGTTCATTGGCAGATGTGAGCCTAAGTGACTGTTAAAGATACTATCCCACTAATTAACACATATCTCAAATCAGGATGTGCATCTTTCTATTCTCCTTCCTCAGGATAAATCCCTACTAATCTCTGAGAGTTTGTGCTTATCTTTTTTCTTCTTCATTAGAAAAAAAAAGGTAGTTTCTTGTTCTGATGGTGGGAGTGAGGATTGGTGGCAAATAGGCATAAGTAAGCTCTTTGGAGTTATGGAAATATTGTAACACTAGATTGTAGTGATTGTTACACAACTGTGCATTTACTAAAATCATTTGAATGTACACATGGAGTTGGAAATTATGTAGCATGAAAATTATACCTCAATAAGTATGTCAAAAAATTAAATCCCAGTAATTTGGGAGTCATCAGAACCTACATTGAAAAAGTTAGTTATTCTTTGTGTCTACTAATTAGGATTCCTAGCTGTCTGCTCAAATATTTTAGAATCTTCAAGATGGGAATGTAGCTTTGCTCTCCATAGTGTCCTTATGGAATGGACACACTCAGTGTAAACCAAGCAGGACTGGATTAAGGCTTTGGAAGTCCATGCACTGCTGAAAAACTATGGTGCTGTACTATATCTAATAAAAAAATTCTAAACTTTAAAGTAAATCTAAAGTTATCCTATACACAATAAATTTGATGTTTTTAAACTATGGAATATTAACTTTTTTCATTTGTGGTATATCTGATTTGTTGGTGTCCTTAGCACATGCTTGATGTACCCATTGGATTATCCAGTACTTCTTTCAAGTACTTCTGAGTAGCGTTGATTTCCAGCTTGTTTGTCAGCCAACCAAATATTGTAGCAGTTTTCAGGAAGAAGATGTCATAAGCTCAATTTGCTAACATTTCATTTAGGAATTTTCTTTCAATATTTAGATTGTCAAGGGCTTATAAATATCCTTTTTGTGCTCACTTTGGCAGCACCTCTACTAAATATCCTTTTCATCCTTGTCTGCCTTTAGGATCAGGCTTACAAAAGCTTCAATACATAAGTTGGAAAATGTTCACCGTATTTCAGTTGTCAGCTGTTTGTCTGTAATATCTGATCCTGATGTATTCTGTGAGGGGAGATGTTTAACTATAGATTCAATTCTTTGAATGTGTTCAATATACTCAGGATATTTTTAGAGTTATTTTAGGTCAATTTTCCCAGGAATCTATCTATTTTGTCTACATTTTAAGATATATCAGCACAAAGTCAATTGTCATATTGCCTTATCTTTAACATAGTTGGTAATTATAGCTATATACCTCATTTTTTGCACCTCTTAATATTGTTTCTTTGGACATTCTCTATTTTTCCTTTAAAAATGCCAGAAATTTTATTAAAAAGCAGAAGGACCAACTTGGCTTTTATTGTGTCTCCCTTTCTTTATATTTGTTTTTGTGGTCTTTGATTTTTACTTACTAGTTTCTCCTTCCTTCTACTATCTTTGGATTTCTCTTATGTTATTTATCTAATTTAAACAATTTTGTTACTTATATTATTAACTTTTCTAATAAAAACATTCCTTTGATACTGTTTTAAGTTTATGCCCCAAACTTTGGTGTGGATATAGGCATTGCTGCTTCTTTCTGAATATTTAAAATTTTCCTATATGATTTGTTCTTTGAGTTGTTAGGAGGCTGATTTTTAAAACCCACACTTGTGTTTGTACTTTCTTTTAAGTTTATAATTGGGTTATTGGTTATTTAACCTAACTACACCTTGGGTAAGTGCTATAGAGCGCATGTTTTTTTCTATGAAGTAGATTGACTGTGCGCTAGTTACCAACTTGTCTGAATCCAGTGAGACTAAACACCCAGACATATCACTTACATGGAATAAGTTGATTACTTACAGAAAGGCAGCAAGGGACAGCAGAAGCCCAGGATTCAGAGTAAGCCAGTTTCTCAGGGGTCAAGAAGGCTTGCACAGGGCAGGTAGAGTCTTTTCTGCACATGGTTCATTTGCACTGCAGTTGAGCAACCCTGGCTGTTCTGCCCAGCTCCCCTTCATTTCAAGATATTGTTTTCCCAGTGTATTCTACAGTTATTTTTGATAACTATAAACAAGACAGAGGGGAGAACTGGGTCAGTGCAATGCCCCCTGAAGATCTGTCTTTCCAATGGAACGGCATTAGGAAGTGGAACATTTGGGTGGTAATGAGGTTATGAGGGTGCAGACCTCACGAATAGGATTAGTGTGATTATAATCAACCTTCCCCGATTTTGGCATGTGAGAACACAGCAAAAAGATGGCAGTCTATAAACCAGGAAGTGAGCCTTCACCAGACACTGAATCTGCTAGTGCCTTCATCTTGAATTTCCCAGGCTCCAAAACTATGAGAAATACGTTTCTGTACTTTATAAGCCATGCAATCTTTGGTATTCTCTTATAGCAGTCTGAATTAACTAGGAAAGGAATAGAACATAGTTTATCTGATACAGATTTTTTGAAGTTGGTTTAGACTTGCTTTATGGTATAGTAAATGTTTTTATGTTTATGATATAATAAATGTTTCTATGATCATGTTTTACAAATATCACACATGTATTTGAAGAGAAAATGTATTTTCTAATTATTGGATGAATTGTTCTATATATTCTATATATATTCACTTATATCAAGCTTTTAAATTGTGTAGTTTAAAATTGTCTTCATAAAGTTACTGCCTAATTGACTTATAAAATTTGAGATTCATTTAAACATTTTTCACGATAATGGTAGGTTTGTTCATTTTTACCCATAAAGCTAAATATTTGTGTGTTTCTATATTTGAGTCTTCTTAATTAGATGCATACAAGTTTAACATGTATAAGTTTTTGATAAGTTGAATTCTTTATCATCACGTAATGGTCTTTATATTTTTTGCCTTAAATTTCTTTTGTTTCAAAAGTAATATAACTACCACAGCAATATTTTGTTAGTATTTATCTAGTATACCTTTTTCTATTATTTTTGCTTTCCAACATTTCATTTTTATTTTCTTATGTTTTGATGAGTTTCTTTTCTCTCTCTCTCTCGACACCCTCCCTTGCACCCCATTCTGAAAATCTTTGTTTTCTACCTTCTATGTTACAAGTTTAGATCATTAATACTGAATGTGATTTCTGTCATTTTGGTGCTTCCTAAACTACTTTAATTTGCAATTTCTATGTATTTCATTTCATTTCTATTTGTTTCATTTTATCTGTGCTTTTTTATTTTTTCTTTTCATATTAATGACTAAATGTTTGTAATCCATTGATTTAGTCATTTTGTTTGTTTTCTTGATTTTTTTTCAATTTACTAAGTTGGTTGTATTCTTTTAGTGACTGCTCTTGAAATTTAATCATATATACTTTGAAAGTTCTACAGTTAATCAATATTTAAATCCCCTCTCAAGAATAATGCATGATTTTAGACCTGTAATTGTTATCATTTCCTCTCTTCACCAGACAGTTATTTTATAGTACTTTGTTTCTGTCATTTTTTAAGTGAACAAATTAAGGACTAATATTACTTTCCAAGATAAGTTTGTTTAGATTTATCCCATGTCTACTAATTTCTTTGCTTACCAATACGTCCTGCATTGCACACTTTACTTCAGAGGTCATCTTTCTTCTAAGGTTCCTATAGTAAAAATCTGTGGGTGGCAAACTCATTCAGTCATGATTTTTGTTGTTTTGTTCTCTGGTTTTAATCTGAAAGTGACTACTTCATCCCCATTCTTGAAAATAATTTTACTAGATATAAATTTCTAAATAGTTTTATCTTGTTACTTTTATTATATTATTGTGCTATTTTCTAACTGTTATCATTGCTGTTGAACAGTGGCTGTTCTTTCAATAATTTGTGTTTTGAGCTACTTTTAAGAATATATTCTTCATTTAATGTTTTCAAGTTCTATTTCAAAGTATTTAACTATGATTTTTTTCTTATTTATTCTTCTCAGTATTATAGCATTGTTTTTAGTTGTGGATTCCAGTCTTTTTGTTAACTCTAGACAATTGTCAGCCTATGTCTATTTAAACATGGCCTAAACTTTATTCTCTCTTTTAGGACTCTCATTAGGCATATTTTATACTTTTTTCTATTCTCAACATTTGTTAAGTTCTCATATTTGTCATCTTCTTGTCTCTCTCTGTAAAATGGGTAGATCTTTCCTCTAGTTCACTGTTACTTTACATATGTCCATTCTTCTCTACATATTGAGTTTTAATTTCAAATAAATTTTTCATGTCTAAAATGTTAGGATTTTATAATTAGTATATGCCTGGTCTCTTAATTTTATTAAATATGTTATAAATACTTTGGTATAGATACACTATCTCTGATTATTTCAGTGTCTGAGTCCCTTAGGGATCTGAATATGGTTTTTGTGTGTGTTGTTTCTGTAAACACTTTTTTTTGTTGTTGTTGCGGTTACCTGTTTACTTGTGAATTCAAAAATGTTTGATAGTGGGTTCACATTTGGCTGGGTTTAAACTGTGGAAATTCTGAGTGTATAGACTGAGGGAGCAGTCCTTCATGGAGGATTTGCATTTGCTTTTGCTGGGAGCCAGGAGATGTGACAGACTTGTTACTACTGTAGTCCTATCAGTGCTCTTAGCTCACCTCTCAATTCTCAGTTTTCCTCCTCTAATTGTGTCTGGTTCAAGGTCTAAGGTTATTTTTTTTCTCTCTTCTTAAAAATACTTAATTATTTTAGATCAGTTTTAGGTTCACAGCAAAATTAAGAGGAAGGTAGAGAGATTTCTCATATATCCCTGGCCCCACACATGCCTAGCCTTCCCCAGGATCAACATCCCCAACCAGGGTGACAAATTTTTTAAAATTGATGAGCCTACATTGGCATGGTCTTCACCCCAAGTTCAAAGTTTACATGAGGGTTCACTTTTGGTGTTACAAATTCTGTGAATTAAAAAAATGTATAGTAACATATGTCCATCATTATAGTATCATACAGAATATCTTCATTGCCCTAAAAATTCTTCTTTGCTCCTTCTGTTCATCTCTCCTCAAACCCTGGCAATCACTGATGCTTTTCCTGTCCCATAGCTTTGTCTTTTCTAGAATGTCGTACAGCTAGAATCTTACAGTATTTAGCCTTTTCAGATTTTCTGTCACTTAGTAATATTCGTTTAGAGTTTCTCCATGTCTTTTCATAACTTGGTCATTTATTTCCTCTCAGTGCCAAATGATATTCCATTTTCTGATATACCACAGTTTAACTATCCATTTATCTACTGAAGGACATGTTGGTTGCTTCCAAGCTTTGGTGAGTATGAATAAAGCTGCTATAAATATCCATGTGAAGGTTTTTGTGTACTCATACGCTTATTTTTATTTTTTATTTTTTGTTTGTTTATAATTGACACATAATTATTATATATTTTTATGTGGTACAGTGTGATGTTTCAATATGTGTTGTACATTATATTATGATCAAATCAAGCTAGTTAGTGTATTAATCATCTTGAACCTATATCATGTCTTTGTGATTATAACTTTTAATATCCTGTTCTCCAACTATCTTGAAATGCATTGATATTAGCTGTAATCAACCCATTATGTAATAGAACACAGGAATGTGTATTCTGCAGCTGTTGTATGGAATGTTCTGTAAAAGTCTGTTAGGTCCATTTGGTCTATGGTGCAGTTTAAGTCTGATGTTTCTTTGTCAGTTTTCTGTTTGGATGATCTGTTCATTGATGAAAGTGGTCTAAAAATATGTTTAGTTCTACAAGAAAACCTTGTATTTTGATACTCAATATTGATATCAATATTTTCTTCTTGGAAATCTTGGTTTTGAGTTAGCTTTTCTGATCCAATCTGAGTTCACAATTTTTAGTCACTCTTTTTTAGCTTTTTTTTTTGCACTAGCTATTTCTCTTTCTAGTAGGTGAAAAATGATTTAACTATGCATTTTACTCAGGAGTTAGGCCTTTCAGAGTGTCTACTTTGCTATCATGTTATAAGAAGCCGTGATGCTACATTTTAAAAATGAAAATCACTCTAAGATTTAGATTCTGGGTGTGTGTGTGTGTATATATTTTTCACACACATATGTATATACACACTTATGTATATACACACACATATATAGGTGTGCATATATATATTTCTTAAGAGTTAAAAATGTATATGGTATATGTATGTGTGTTTATATATCTATAAAATATATGTAAATATGTATATTTCTTAAAAGTTACAAAATCTAACCAAATTAATTATGCAAGGAAGGGTAAATCAGCTTTAGGATGCAGAATGACATATACCTAACATTATGTATCCCATGAGTGTTCCCTATATGTTTATGATATAATGAGTGCTACTTGCACATAATCTAATTAATAACAGCCCATACTCCCCTTTTGATGTCTAGGTTTTTTGTATACCTATAAACTCTCTTCAATTGCATGTAATTAACACAATATTTTTCTTTTGAATGTTTGAATGTTTACATTTGATTTCCATGTGGCTTTATTAAAATGCAAATATTCTTTGTGGCTTGATCAGGGAGGCTGTATTGTATAATTTGTTACTCTAATGAGCATGATAGAATAAACAACTATTTCTAATAAAGGATGGCCAAACTCAGAATCTTGGACATTTTCTATTGAATAATTTCTAGTGTATGGCACTTCCTGAAAAGATAACAAAAAGCTAAATTTTTTTTTCCATAAGTCAATAACATGATTGAACATACTGTTTGGAGTTCTACTTTGTGTTTTTTAGGAAGTTGAAGTATTTCCAAGGACATTGTTCCTATAATGCATAAAATGAACTCTTGTTTTTGGATAAATTACCAGGAGATTGATAAAGATATGAATATATTACTTAACTCTATGCTATTAATTTATTTGTTGTCATGAGCACTTATTATCCTAGGAAAATAAAGGTAAGACTTAAGGAAATTTGAAAATTGGATGATACGTTCAATTTCTTTTAAACTGGGCTACTTATGCCTAACCCACCTTAACCACCCTGAATACCATGAAGTCTGGAATTCAGGTAACCCAACCATATTGTGGTTGCATTAGAAATCCTGAGGACAAGTCATGTATCCATCACCAAAAATGGAGTTCTTTGGAACTATAGGGGTAGAGTGGCAGCAACTACAGAAGTAATAGATGATCACCTTGGGGGAATACCAACACTGGAAAAGCTAGGAAGGTTGAGATAAACTTTGCTCTCTTGTGGTGCTGTTCTCATCACTTCAGTAGCCTCTTGTCACATTTCAAATAAAATTTTAATATACAAAATATTCTGTTGCTATGAGTTTTATCATTCAGTGTTTGGATCTCTATGTCTTTCAGAACATCGGTAAAGAAGAAAATGAACTATGATCACAAAAAAGAAAAGTGCACTGTTACTAATACATATTATTGTTTTAATCCTGTATTGGGCATTACGGAAATGACTGGCAACTAGGAACATCTTGGAGCCTAAATGGGTCAAACTTGTGAAATATGATGATTACTTTTGACTCCTTACTAGAATCATCAGAACACTTTAATGAGTTTTAGTGTAAAATAGAGTTTAAATGAATATACCATGTGGTTATGGTTATTGTTTTCCCAACAGAAGTACATATGGAGTAGCCACTGGGAATTTTCTTTGTATTTAACTAAACACTTTATATTTAAGGGTCTTGCAATGGGTTAATCAATTTATTTTTATATTAACTCAACATAATGCTCTTAGTATTGTAGCAATGTGTAAACAAAAATAAGGCGTTTTCTGAACAGGGTTTGTCTTAAATAAAAATGAAGATAACAAATACAGAGTCAGGAATTAGTTTCCAGAGGTTGCTGTCTGAATACTTAGTTGCTGAAGTCTAAAGTGGCACTGAGATCTCAGAGAGGATGTTATTTTGAAGCTAGTTTCTTAATAGACAAGGTGGACTGGAACAGAGGCTCTCACTTGTTTATCCACTGGAACACTGTTGACTGATTGATTGCGTTCACAAGAATGCAGAGCTGGACTGAGTAATGTGAGCACCTGCAGAAGACCAATGATTGGTGATGCTTCAAAAGAATATTCTTAAATCTGTGTTCAGCATTGATTTAGAGGAAAGACTGTGATATGTGGGGAAATCATAGGAAAAAAGGACTTTTGGTGACATGGCCTCAGCTCATCCACTCATTTAACAAGAACTCTGCTATTAACCACGTCTACTCTCCTTAGAAAAGAGCTAATGATCTTCCCTTGCTATTTCATCACGTTGTTTACTGGTCTCACCTTTCTCCCTCAGTGACTATCAAAATATTTCTTATAATCACATGTTTGGGCATACAACATTTTCTCTATCCATAATCCTTGCAGTGGGGTTTTGAAACCACTGTAATATTAGTGGATTATAATGTTACTTCGAGATCCCTTGGAGATGTCAGGTTGGTATGGTGTTCAGTCAGTACCCACATCCAGGTCAAATTTTCATATGCCTATGTGTTTGATTGTTGTCAACTCAGCATCCTCACTGCTCCCTAGTCTAAGATCTTCTAAGTCAGAATTCCTCTCCCTGTATTGTTCTCAGTTAAATTCTGTACATGAGAGGCTCCTAGAAGATAGCAAAAGAGAGGAACCATTATTTTCTTGTTTATTTGTTCTTCAACTTTTATTTTAAGTTCTGAGGTACATGTGCAGGATGTACAGATTTGTTACATAGGTAAACATGTGCCGTGGTGGTTTGCTGCTCAGATCAAACCATCATTTAGGTGTTAAGTCCAGTGTCCATTAGCAATTCTTCCCGATTAGCAGCTCTTCCTCCGCCTGTCCTCCTGACAGGCCCCAGTGTGTATTGTTCCCCCGGACATGTTCATGTGTTCTTATCATTCATTTCCCACTTATAAGTGAGAACGTGCAGTGATTGGTTTTCTGTTCCTGTGTTAGTTTGCTGAGGATAATGTCTTCCAGCTCCTTCCATATCCCTGCAAAGGACATGATCTAGGAAACACTATTTTCAAGAGGATGGGGTAGGTAGCAGTGTGGTTCGGCTAATTTTTCTGGACTAACTTCATTTTGACTTAAATGTAGTTGAAAACAAGTACCCAAAGCCCAGCTGGCATGAGAAAAGGCTCATGATATTGGCTACACGGCTTTTAATTCTAAAAGCCTGTAAAGCGAAACTGTCATGTAAGGGAAAACACAAGCTAGGAATAAAGCAAAGTGATAAAACAGTATAAAGATCTACATAACAGAATATTAAAATTGGGAGAGACATACACTTTGATGATTTTTTCTTTTCCTCATCTGTAAAATTAAATTTGGGACTTGGTAATAGTGACAATGACCTCAAGTGAGCCTACGCTGGTCATTAACTATGGATATTTCACAACAGAGATTTGGTATATTAAGGCAAATTGAAATTATACTAATCAGTTAACTGTGTTATACATCACCTCTCTACAAAGTGTTAAAATGCAATGGGAATGTATAAATTTAAAGAAAATCTACTTACTGAAGAGTAGGTTTTAATTAAAATAAAGAAAACAAATATGAATAGTCATGACCTGTGATTTCTAGATTTTGTTTGCTTTGGGGTTTTTGTAGCTTCCAGAAGGAAAATCTAGCCGATCTCCTTCTTTTTGTACTAGTATAAGAACATTTTCCATCAATTTATCTTTGCTAAAATCCTTTTAGAAATATAAGACCAATGTCGGTTTGTGAGGCTCTGTTCACTTAAGGGCCTGTCTAACCATCCATCAGCGTCTGACTAACAGAACAAAGTCTTCTCAAGATTAATGGAAATTCCCTCCTTCCTAAACTTTACTAACAGTTTTTTTTTTTTTTTAAGAGAATGTTGGTTTCAGTGAAATCTCTAGGCATGCCAAATCTAGAACTGTGTGTATCTTTGGGGAATCATATATCTGAAAAATCTGCATAAATTTTTAAGGATAAACAGAAGATAATTTTTTCTCCAAAAACTCAGTTTGCCTGCTTGTGAAATTATGCTTGTGCAACAGGTTGAAATTGACTCCTGTCACCTTAGAATGCATTCAGTACTATACTCTGGTTGACACAGTTCCTCCCCGTCACATCCTGTAATTTTGGAGAAAAGACTCAAAGTAGTCTGATGTCACAAAGAAGAAGAAAATTGTTTATTGCCTAAGTTCTCATTTTTCAGATGATTCTTTTGATTTCATTTATTGATAGTCAGGTGCATCATCCATTCAGTTTTCCAGGTTCTCTTGAAGAGTTCCTTTGAAGAGCTATGGTCAGACAGCAAATTGAGGGGGGTGATAGAAGATCTTTATTTGAATTGTTTTGAAATCAGTTACAATCGCTACTTCCATCCACAATTTCTATATCCAGAAAGAAAAGTCCATCTTGCTGCATTTCATTCATTAAGAATTCAGAGACTTAGAAGAAAGATTGATTTTAACAATTGCATTCCCTCACTTAGCTTATACTTGACTGTTGACACCAGAATATGCTCTCTAGTCAATAATCTCAAGTTCTCCCTCTGTCTGCTGAAACCAAGTGGTACCATAGCCCCCAACCTCTAAGCTTTCTCCTGCTTTATGCATTATTATATCTTTTAATTCTGTTCTTTCCTTATTTGTCTTTAGTTACCTGTGTCCCTGATATTATGTCCTATAAGACCTGGAACATATGCAGGGACAGCTCATTACTAGACTTTCATCATCAAAAATTCTTACTAAAAACTGTTGTGAACACAACAGAAATGTTCTTATTGCTTGTCTTCCATTCCAACTACTGTCAATTCTTGAGTGTGCTTTTAGAAGCTTAGTTTTTCTTTGACACTCCTCTCTCCTCATTTCTTCTTTTTCCTCTGCCCTCTCTGTAGGGTCTATGCTTTATCAATACTTTTTGGTATCCACATGATCTGAGTGTGGAAAATAACCCTTCCTATTTATATTTTAGGATGTCCCTGGTGGCATCCTGTAGAATTCTATATAGGAATACATTATGTCCTTTAGATTCCTCAAAGTGGGAAGTTACACATTTGGCAGATATTTAAAACTAGATTATTCTGTTCTGGGCTGATTTTTTGAGACTTCCAGAGATTATTATTCTTGTTTTCATTTCTGGGGATCTTTCAAATGTATTTCCCTTGATGTGGATAAATGTATCACTTCTGTCTGATGATACGTTATTTGTCCTTCGAAACCAAGACATTCCTTTGGCTGAGGACTCCGCTCCTCTCCAGGCATGCTTCTTGGATAGAATTTAAGTCAACCTTTCTCCAGTACTCTCTTGACTATACCCTGAAAATTCTGGGAATAAACATTGTCTCCAAATTTGTAACTTGTTTTTCTCTTCTAGCAGAGTAGCTAGGCAGCTGTTACCACTCTCCCTTTAGGCTTCCCAGCATGTGATCAGTCTGCTGTGTCTTCCAAGTTCTATAGAAAACAGATAAAGCTCTCCAAGGCATCCCATTGAAGCCTCCTTCCCTGGTTTTGGAAAGAACTTAAATCCCTCTTAGCCTCCTTCCTTGGCATGTGGGTAGAGAACTCAGAGAACCTTGACCGCTCTCTCCAAGAATTCTTTTTTAAGTCCATCTCCTCTTGCCTCTCAAGCCTCTTTAATGGATGGATATAAATTTTCTGTTGAGGATTTAAAAACTACCATGTTATTGCTTCTTTTGCTTGCAAGTCTTGATTTTAGAATGTGGTAGTAGTTGACATTGGTGATCTTATTAATATTTCAGTTAAAACTGATTCTAAACTAAGTCCATCCTGTAGGACCTAAAAAAATAAAACATGAGCTATTTAGACAAGGACACACTATAGTTGGTCTTCTTAGACAAATCTAGTTGAAAATTTTAATCTATTTCTTCATGATAGGAATTGGAAACAAATGTATGTATTTATTTTTTATTATTTTTACTATTTATATTTTATAGCTTTATTTTATTATTTTAATTTTTTTCTTGTATTGCAATGCCTGAAAGTATTGTAAGCTACAACCAAACTCATTTAATCTTTTTTTTTTTTCCTTTTTTAAGAAAGCCCTAAATAAAGTGTCTGGATTGGATTAAAATAAAGTCACTAGAATATAAGCTTCTCAAAAGCAGGAATTGGACTGGACATCTCTTGTGTCCCACTTCCTGTCTTTTTGGCCATTGTTTTCACCCCTGTCATTGCTATGGTATAGTTTTACGCAAGTATAATCTGATAGCACTTTGTGTTACCTCTACCACAAATTTCTTGCTTTTGGCATCTTACTCTGTCACTTCTGAGATGCCTATAAGGTCATGCTCAGCCTTTCTGCTACATGCAGAGGAGAGCCTTTCTGATACATAGAGCTAATGTTCTATGGTATAACCCTTTGCCATTAAGAATAAAAATTTCTCTTTTTTGTTTCGGGTGGACAATACTAACTTTTGTGTACATGGCTTCTCAGAAGATCTCCAATGGAATTGTGCTCTAGTTGTCTACTGAGCTGTAATCAGTCAGCTCAGTGATGCAACCTGAAGTTAACTTTCCCTCCTTCCCTGTCTTACCCTTCTAGTATTCTACTCCAGTTACTTTTGTTCACTTCTCAAAATTAAAATTCATGAATCTAAACTGTTTTCTCAGGCTCCTTTTAGGGGGAACCTAGGCTAAGACTGTAACTGTTATTTCTTTTTTCCCCGAAGAATTCCAAGCACTTAGAATGGTGCCTAGAATACAGTGAACACTCTTTAAAAAATTGTTAAATTTATCACTGAACTGCAACAGTATGGTGTCCAGAGGATGGACAAGATAAGCATTCTTTCTTGGAGAATGCAGCCTAGAGAAATTCTGCTCCTCGGTGGGTTGCGCTACATCTTAAATTGATTATGAATAGTAGGTGCAGTCCACATCTCTCTGATGTACTGTCAGAAACATGCCCTGCAGAAAGGGACTTGCCTCTTCACACTAGCATCAGGCTCTCCAGGAAAATGATGTTTTACTAGGAGAATTATAGCAGTCCAGCATGATGTATTGTTCTTTGCTCATAAATAATGCAAAGATGATACCAGGCAAAGATAAAGGCTGGTGATTTATTCCACATAACCTTTATGTAAACCTAATAAATTCTGCGCAGTGGTGTCTGTGAATGTGACAGTGGCTGTGGCACCGGATCGTGTTGACAATGGCAAGCATTTCAAGCACTGAGAACAAGAGCTGAAGAGAACACTCCTTCTCATGTCTCTTGGGCTCTCTCACCAAGAAAAGACACTAATATTTTCAGAATGAAGAAGAAGACTAAAGAATTAGCAACAATAACATTTATGTAAAGAGAAATCAGTGCTACAAGATCACATTATGTAAGGTCTTATCATGAATGAATTCATTTGCATAAGGTTTATATTATTAGTGGGTACAGTTATAAAAATTACATGTATAAATACATATATACTGACTTTGTTTCTCAGTTGCAAAGTTATAGAAATTGCACATGCGTGCACATACACATATATACACACATTTATATATTTGTGCAGTAACCCAGCAACATGGGAAGCTTACCCAATTGAGCCAAAATATAAAAGGGTTAGTTTTGAAATTTCCAAGAGTAAGGATTTAGAATCTTTAGTATTTATTTTTAATTGTCTTTATTGGTTAAAAAAAAACCCCACATTGGTGAGGAATTTTAGATGAGAACTAATATTGCACTAAATCGTTCTTCACTCTGGTACAGATTCACGTGGGAAGTCACAGTGCATAGTGGAAATGAGGCTCAGAGAAATATGTGTTTTTTAATGTTAGGAGCAGGTGGACCTTAAAAATAAAGAATTATTTCATAATTCAATGAGAAAAAGACTGATGAGAATTAGTATATGAATACTAATTCTAAAATGGGGAGAGTCAGGGGAAATAATAACAACCACACACTTGCCCCTGCATCAGTTCAATATAGTGGAATTTATTGCATTCTAAAAGTACCGAGGTATCATAACATATAAAGCAATATATTCCAGTGACATTTACAAGACTTATTCTACTAGAGTTATTCAGCCTTTCACCTCAATTGTGCTATGCAACTTCCCTCTATGAAAATTCCTTTTTTCTTTTTCTGAGGTTCCAAAATCCTTGAAGAACTCAAAGGAGATGACAGAGATGCAGCATAAGCTTAATTAGCTAAATTGACTTAGATAATATTGTTAATTATTTCTATAGCCATTTGGCAAAGGTTAACTTTTAAACTTAAATAAGAGATGCTGTCATTTGCTTCTAAATAAAAGTGCTGAGTTTAGTAAAGAAAACAACAGCAAAACACTGCAGTTTCATCTATGGCATTGACCTTCATAAAGAGACTGTTCTCACAGTAAGCACTGAATGCTTTGTTTCTCCTTTTGACTGGTACTTGGAATCAGGTTTTTGCTTTAGGCATTTTCCTATAACAAACACTATTTTTTTGAATTAATTAAAAAAAGCACAACTGCAACATTAAGAATAGGAAGCATCAATATTAGAAATTCAATTTCTAGCAATGTTCCTGTGCAATTATGAAGCAGCTACACAGCTTAGCTACTCTTGATATAAGACATAAGTTATAAAAAAGACAATGCAGCTTCCAAGTTCCCGAAAAAAATGAGAACATTGCAACATGCTTGAACTTTGACCCTCCTATACGTTGGTTTTTTGGAACTGTGTGCCACAACAGCTTAGATATTGCTCTTCATAAACATAAATTAACTTACATATAAAGGGAATTCCCAGAAAGCAAGTAGCATTAAAGAGAAGTTTTCTTTTCTGGGGAATGAAATAGATAATGAGTAAGTATGAGTAAATTCAGATCTTCCTGTGCCATACTCCTGCAGCCAGTCATGAAAAGTACTACCCACTGTTATTAGGATGCCCAGATTCAAATTGATAAATTATTATGTCACACATTGTATTTATTGTGTGCCAGCTGCACACTTAACCATGTGATAAGGACATAGAGAATAGTTAGTATTCTGGATTCAAAGAGAGCCAAAAACTCTACTTAGCAAGATGAAATAAATCTAAATCATATAACAAATTAATATGTTAATATTACCTTTTATCTGAATTAGTAAAATGTCATTTTCTCTAGTCTACTTTTTAACTAATTATCAAACTTCAGTGACACTATGCTTATGCTTTTAAAAAGTGACTTTCCTTCTCATATATTTTTTACGACTCCCCATTGCTGATAGGTAAAGATAAACTCAATTGTATGTGTTAAGTAATTACAGGGCATGGGTCAAAGCCTTGTGTTGAAAGACAGTTCTCCATGAGTCTCATTTTCCTACTCATTTGTGAGTCTTTGTTCCAGACTACTTTTCCAAGAACATTTACATAGTGAGCTTTGGAAGATGGAGATCGTGTTTTCCTTCAGAACCAATGGCAGATTTATTTACTGTATAATAAGATAAAGATAATGAATTCATTCAGGTCAAAAGTCAGGTATATTTACTGTGTGGTATAAACGATTCAGTTGGCACAAGCTTAGGGTACCTTCTTTGTGATGCAATCCACTTTGAGAGTAGGTACTACCAGGCCCACTTTGCATTTTACTGCCAGCAAAGTTGCTAGTCTTTTTGTTACTGTTATTGCTGTGAATAACAAAGTACTTGTTCTCTGTCCCAGAGGTCTCATCTCTTCAGCCAGCATCCATGAGACTGTGCCAGACCAACTCGTTAGCTCAGACCCCTTACAACTCCTTACTTTTGCCACCTCCCTTGCCTGTTTTTTAAAAGCTCTATTTGATCATCTACCAATCTGAGCAGTGAAAGGACAAACATTTCTGGGTGAATTATTGGGAGAAAGAGAATCAGCATAGTAGAAAAATTACCTTTTTCAAGTGGAAGTCTGTAATAGGGAGTAAAGGGATTAAGGAACCAATGGAGTGCAGAGGAGGGACATTATTTAAAAGTGAAAACTTAGATTTGGACATTTGGAATTTTTCACAACTTGGTCCATCTTTCTGGATATGGATAAAGTTCCATTCTCATTTATTCTAGTTATGTTCATTATACACACACGTACACACACATTCCATTCTCATTTTTTATATATGTGAATTTGCAATTATTTTTAAAGTAATTTGTGTGTCAGAGTTCCATATTATTTCATTCATTACCAAATATAACTGCTTTGTTATTCTATAACTCTTCTTCTCTTCCTTGTATTTATCTAACCTCTTCCTCCAGTCCCCATACCATCCCTAGTTCTAACAATATTTTGTTGAGTCTTTAAGATTTTCTGGAGATAGGATCATGTCACCAGCAAATGGAGATCATTTTACTTCTTCCTTTCCAGTTTATATGCCTTCTTTTTCTTGTCTAATTGCTTGGCTAGGCCTACCAGTCCTACATTGAGTAGAAGTGGTGAGAGGGGCAACCTTGTCTTGTTTCATATCTTATAGAAAAGGTTTTCAGTTTCTCACGGTTGAGTGTAATGTTAGCTGTGGGCTTCTCATATATGGCCTTTATTATGTTCAGATAGATTCTCTCTATATCTGTTTTGTCGAGAATTTTACCATGAATGAATGTTGAATTTTGTCAAGTGCTATTTCTGAATTGATTGAGATGAATGTGGTTTTTATCTTTTATCCTGTTTACATGGTGTATTACCCTTATTGATTTGTATACATTGAACCATCCTTACATTCTAGTGATAAATCCTTCTTGATCATAGTGTATAATCCACCTAATGTGATGTTAAATTTGGTTGAATAGTATTTGGAGAATTTTTGCACCTAATTTTGTCAGGCACATTGGCCTATAGTTTTCTTTAAGTGTGGTGTCTTTGTCTAGCTTTGATATCAGGGTGATTCTGGTTCATAAAATGAGTTTGGACCTACTCCATTTCTATTTTTGGAAGATTTAAGAAGAATTGGTATTAATTATTCCTTCAAATATTTGGTAGAATTCACCCAGGAAGACATTTTATCTTGGACTTCCTTATTGGGAAGTTTTTGATTACTATTTAATCTCTTTATTTTTTATTATTCTGTTCAAGTTTTTTATTTCTTCTTGATTCAGCTTTGGTAGATTATATATCTTTAGAAATTTATTTCTTAGATTGTCTAATTTATTATCTAATTATTTATAATAGTCCCTTATTATTTTTTAAGTTCTCAGGTAGCCCTTATAACATCTTCTCTTTCATTTATAATTTTATTTATTTGGGTCTTTTTTTTTTCTTTTTTTTTAGTTAGACTAGCTAAGGATTTGCCAGTTTTGTTTATTTTTTTCAAAATTCAGTTCTCAGATTTGTTGATTTTTTCTTTTGTTCTCTATTCTTTATTTAATTTATTTATAATATTCATTTTTTTTCCTTCAGTTAACATAGGGCTTAGTTTGGCCTTCTTTTTCTAATTTCTTGAAATGTCAAGTTAGGTTGTTAATTTGAAACCTTTCTTCTTTTTTAATGTAGTCATCTACTGCTATAAATTTTCCTCTTAGTATTGATTTTGCTGTCTCCCATAGGTTTTGGTATATTGTGTTTTCATTTTCATTTATCTCAAGATATTTTTACAATTCCCTTTGATTATCTATTTGACCCAATGGTTGTTCATGAGTGTTGTTAGTTTCCACAACTTTGAGAACTTTTCCATTTTTTTACGTTATTGATTGGTAGTTTCATTCCAATTTGTTCAGAAAAGATACTTGGAATGATTTTGATCTTAAATTTGTTAATACTTGTTTTGTGACCTAACATATGATCTATCCTGGAAAATGATCTATGTGCTCTTAAGAAGAGTGTATATTCCTCTGCTGTTGGGTGGAGAATGCTGTATGAATGTACGTTCATTTGGTCTATAGTGTTATTTCTGCCATTTACTTGTTGATTTTCTGTCTGGGTGATGTATTCATTATCGAGAATAGAGTATGGAATTCTTCTACTCTTATTGTATTGCAATGTATTTATCCCTTCATATTTGTTAATGTTTGCTTTATAATTTAGATGCTTTGATATTGGGTACATGTATATTCATAATTGTTATATCTTCTTGTTAAATCAACTTTATATCATTATATAATTACTGTCTTTGTCTCTTGTGACAATTTTTGACATAGAGTCTACTTGGTCACATATAAATACAGCAACTGCTGTTCTCTTTTGGTTACTGTTAATATTTGTGTGGAATGTGGGCAAAGACTACATGACAAAAACACCAAAAGCAATTACAACAAAAGCAAAAATTGACAAATCATATCTAATTAAACTAAAGAGCTTCTGCACCGCAAAAGAAACTATCATCAGAGTGAACAGGCAACCTACAGAATGGGAGAATGTTTTTTCAATCTGCCCATCTGACAAACATCTAATATCCAGAATTTACAAGGAACTTAAACACATTTACAAGAAACAAACAAACAACCACCTCGAAAAGTGGGCAAAAGATATGAACAAACCCTCCTTAAAAGAAGACCTTTATGTGGCCAACAAACATATGAAAAAAAGCTCAACATCACTGATCAGAGAAATTCAAATCAAAACCGCAATGAGATACCATCTCACACCAGTTAGAACAGTGATTATTAAAAAGTCAGGAAACAATAGATGCTGGTGAGGCTGTGGAGAAATAGGAACGCTTTTACACTGTTGGTGAAAATGTAAATGAGTTCAACCATTGTGGAAGACAGTATGGCGATTCCTCAAGGATCTAGAACCAGAAATACCATTTGACCCAGCGGTCCCATTACTGGATATATACCTAAAGGAATATAAATCATTCTGCTACAAAGACACATGTACGTGTATGTTTATTGCACCACTATTTTTGATAACAGAGACATGGAACCAACCCAAATGCCCATCAATGATAGAGTGGATAAAGAAAATGTGGTACATATACACCATGGGATACCATGCAGCCATAAAAAGGAATGAGATCATGTCCTTTGCGGGGACATGGATAAAGATGGAAGGCGTCATCCTCAGCAAACTAACACAGGAACAGAAAACCAAACACCACATGTTCTCACTTACAAGTAGGAGTCGAACAATGAGAGCACATGGACACAGAGAGGGGAACAATACACACCAGGGCCTGTTGGTGGGTGGATGGTGAGGGGAGGGAACTTGAAGGATGGGTCAGTAGGTGCCCCAAACCACCATGGCACACGTATACCTATGTAACAAACCTGCATGTTCTGCACATGTATCTTGGTTTTTTTTTTAGAAGAAATAAACAAAAATATTTGTGTGGAATATCTTTCTTTATCCTTTCACTGAATTTCAGCCTATGTATGTTCTGAAATCTACAGTGAGTCTCTTGTGGACAGCCTATGGTTTGATTTTGCTTTTGTATCTATTCAGCCACTCTGTCTTTTGACTGGGAGTTTATTTCAATTACATGTAAAGTAATTATTAATAGGAATGAACTTAATCTTTCGACTTTGTTAGTTGTTTGTTGTCTGTTTTATATTTACTTTGTCCTTTTCTACTTTTGTTGTCTGTTTGTGGTTTGATTATATTTTTTGTGGTGGTGTGCTTTAATTCTTTTCTCTTGTCTTTTGTGTCTCTACTATACAAATTTTCATTGTGGTTACCCTGGATTCACATATTTGAGAATTATAAGCAGTCTACTTTAATGCTGATAACAACTTAACTTCAATTGCATGTACTCTATACTTTGTATGTACTCTACACTTCCCTCTCCCTCATACTTCATGTAATTGGTGTCAGGTTTTATGTCTTTTAAATTGTTTTTCCATTAACAAATATCTGGGGTTACAGTTATTTTTACTACTTTTATCTCAGACTTTATGTATCAGTGTTAAAAGTGGTTTATATGTCACTATTGCAGGATTATAGTATTCTGTGTTTGTGTTTACCTTTAACAGTTAAACTTACACATTTATATGTTTTATGTTGTTGTTTAGCACCTTTTCATTTCAACTTGAAGAACTCCTTTTATCATATACTGTATGGCATGTCCTAGTGGTAACAATTTTCCTCAGTTTTTGTTTGTCTGAGAAAGTCTGTATCTCTCCTTCATTCTTAAAGGACAATTTTGCTGGGTATTCTAGATTGGTAGTTTTTGCTTTGTTTTCAGTACTTTAGATATATTATCCACTCTCTACAGGCCTGTAATGTTTCTGCTTAGAAATCTGCTGATAGTGTTTATTGTGGTGCTCGCTTGTGTGTGACAAGTTGCTTTTCTCTTGCTGATTTCACAATTTTCTCTTTGTCTTTGATTGTTTTTTTGTTTTGTTTTGTTTTGAGATGGTCTTCCTCTGTAGCCCAGGCTTGAGTGCAGTGTTGTGATCTTGGTTTTGGCTCACTGCAAACTCTGCCTCCCGGATTCAAGCAATTCTCCTGCCTCAGCCTCCCAAATAGCTGGGACTACAGGCACATGCCATCATGCCTGGTTATTTTTTGTGTTTTTAGTAGAGACGTGTGTTTAGTATATATTTTGCATAGTTAGTAGAGACGGGGTTTTGTCATATTGGCCAGGCTGGTCTCGAACTCCTGACCTCAGGTGATCTGCTTGCCTCAGCCTCCCAAAGTACTGGAATTACAGGCAGAAGCCACTGTGCCCAGCCTTCTTTGACTTTTGACTATAATCCATCTCAGTGTACCTCTTTAGGTTTAATATATTTGGGGAGTTTTGGGCTTTATGAATAAAGACGTACATTTGCCTCTATAGATTTGGGATGTTTTCAGGCATTGTTTTTAAACATAAGATCTCTATTTCTTCCTATTTCTCTCACCTTCTGGTACCCCTAGAATTCATATATTGGTTCACTTGACAGGTATCTCATAAGTCCCGTATGCTTTCTTCAATCTTTGTTATTATTTTTTTCCCTCTAACTGGCTAATTTTATTCCTGTGTCTTCACTTTCACCGATTATTTCTTCTGCACAATTGAGTCTGATGTTGAAGTTCTGTATTGATTTTTTCAGTTCCATTATTTTATTCTTCAGCTGTGAAGTTTGTTTGCTTACTTTTTATGGCTGCCATTTATTATATTTAATAATCTTCTGGTTTTGTTCATGTATTTTTTTTCCTAGTTTTAGTTGTCTATCTGTGTTTTCCTTTAGGTTACTGAGCTTCTTTAAGATGATTCTTTTGAATTCTTTGCCAAGTAGTTTTGAATTCTGTTTCTTCTTTTTCTTTTTCTGAGACAGAGTCTCACTGTGTCGCCTAAGCTGTGGTGCAGTGGCACAGTCTTGGCTCACTGCAACCTCTGCTGCTGGGTTCAAGCGATTCTCCTGCCTCTGCCTCCTGAGTAGCTGGGATTACAGGTGCCTGCCACCACGCCCAGCTAATTTTGTTGTATTTTTAGTAGAGATGGAGTTTCACCATCTTGGACAGGTTGGTCTTGAACACCTGACCTCGTGATTCACCTGCCTCCGCCTCCCAAAGTGCTGGGATTACAGGCATGAGCCACTGGACCCGGCCCTGAATTTGTATTTCTTTAGGATTGGTTACTGGAGCTTGATTAGTTTCATTTGGTGGTGTCATAGTTGACTAATTCTTCATGATCCCTGTAGCTTTGCTTTGGCGTCTGTGCATTTGAAGAAGCAGGTATCTGTTCCAGTTTTTACAGCTTGATTTGGCAAATAAAAACCTTCTTTCTACTGGGTCCCTGGAAAGATATAAAACCACCTTTGGGATAGCAGTTGAGTGGGCTGAAGCTGGGTCACGGGGTTATTTCTGAGTCTCTAATCAAGTTTTCACATGGGTGGAGGGCCTATTACCAAAGACATCAATGGGTATGATGGCTTCTGATCAGTGAGCAAATTTCTGAACTGCCTCTGGACTGCAGAGGAAGACAGAAGCTATGTCATCGGGCTACTTGAGGGGCTACAGTTCAGCCTGAGGTTAGTGTTTTTGTTACTGAGTGGGATGTCCTGTAAGCAACCTGGGCAGATCAGACTGCCCCCAGACCATGGCAGAGGGAGCTAGAACTGAGTCACAGGCCTATTTCAGTCTCCACAGCCAAGACCAAATTTGGTCATCTTTTAACTGGGAGCCTGAATGGGTGGATTTCCCACTGGGTCTCGAGGTGGAGAGGACTTCCCCCTACTTGTGGTAGCATGGAGCTGGAGCTGGATCACAGGGCTGCTTCAGAGTCCACAGTGGAAACTGGTTTTGGTGGGTCTGCCACACAGTCTCAAATGGGCATATCTCTTTTTGAGTCTCTGGGTGGGGACTAATGCCCCTGGACTACAGTAGAACAAGGTCGGCACTGGGTCATAGAGCTATTTCAGGATCCTGGTTGAGCCCAAGTTTACTAGCTCATTTACTGTGGGCATGGATGGGTATAAATCCTTCTGGGCCACTTGGCAGATGGGGCTGGTATCAGGACCATGGCCAAGCAGGGTTGCAGCTAAGTCCACAGGGTCATGTGGCTGCTTCCAATGCACAGTGCAGACCATAGTTGGCTAAGTTATTAATACCACTGGGGAATGTGCATGCCTTCTCAAAGCAGCCCTCCTCAGTCTTAGGCTCCACCAGGGTTTTGCAACCCCCTATGGGTCCCCAAACTCCCACAAAGTTGTTGTCTGTAGATGGATGCCACATTGTTTCTATGAGCTAGGAACCTCTTATTTGGCCACTTTGCTGACATCACTTCTATTTGCTGTTTAATGGCCAAATCTGTTTTTTTTTGTTCAAAATGATTAGATATGGTTGGACAATGCTCCTGTAACTAACAAAGCTACCTTTTGTTGTATAAATAATGACAACAGTAGTTTTACTTGTGCTAAACAACCATAATGATAACTTGAAAGAGTATAGCACATTAGAACAGAAAACATCCTTTGAAAATATAGTTCAACCCCTTACTTAAATAGATTCTGGAAGCTCAGGCCCAGAAGAGTTAATTCCCTGAGCTCATACAACTGGTAAACAGCAGAGCAGGAACTTGAGTCCTTTGACTCTCCGAACCTACACTCTGCCCCTCTATGGGAAAACTGCCTTTCCAACTGAGATGAAATATAAAATAAAATGAGAGTGTTCAGCATTTTGAAACACATAATGCTCTAAACACAATACAACAACGCTGCTGTCCTCAGGAAATTAGAAAGCAATTTAGAGAAATGAAATGGGTCAAAGGAGCTGTCACTGAAACAAAGGCTGTGGATCAACCAGTAAATCAGGAACTGCTTCCTGTGCTTGAGATTTTCAACCCCTCAGGGTGGGAGGTAAACCACCAAATAAATTTAAAAGGATTTCCACAGAGTGTTTCTTGTGAAATTCTGAAGACATTTGTATTGCACTCTCTACACCCTAATTTCCTGTGCAAAAATAGAATAGCATTCAGTGGTCTTACATTTTTAAGAGGGTTATTTTCTATAATATTTTAGAAAATACCATACAGTACTTCAGCAGGGGGTCATGTGGTGGAGGCTAATTCTCAGTAGAATTCAGAGACTTGCCTATTTCTCTAATCAACATTCAAATTTCCTTGTTCTGCCTCATCTTATTGATAACTGACTGCTGTCTCTTTTCCTTTCTCTCAGAACTCCAGGGGAAAAAATTGGCCAGCAAGATATAGTTAGCTTCATTGCAACTTGTGCATGTTATGCAATTTTAATGACAGTTTTACATACATTACTAAACCCCCAGTGCACTCGGAGGTCAAATCAATATTTTAACAGACATTCTAAAGGGAATTGAGTGTCCAGTCATTTATTCATGATCAGTTTGATAGAACAGCAACTCTCCAAATCATCTCAGGTTAGCAGGAGCCTGGGAAATCAACAGCAACCACTGATTTATTCACCCACTTGATTTTGGCAATTGGACATCAATTGCATGAAAACTCAGGAAAAAAAGGACTTGCGTGGTATTTTAGTAAGTCTCATCTACAATGATCAATGTGAATTACATATTGTTCTATGAATATTATTTTGATTTTGGCTGGCTACATCTCCAAATAGATTGTGGATTCAAAAAAAAAAAAAAGATTGTTTCAAATCTTCACTGAACCTAGTTAAATGCTATGAACCTCAAATTCAAAAGTAGTAAACCTTGAATTACAAATAACTAATAGATGGTGCTGGTTGAGATTGCTTTTGATTCTGTGCTTTCTGATATCCAGAGTTATTTTGTGTAATACCTACATAAATGAGCATTTCACTGTTACCTACCATTATTCTGAGCTGATATTTTTTCATGATGGTGAAACAGAGTGTAACAGAGCATCACTTAACAGAGGTATGTGGCAGGCAGAATTACGGCCCCCCAAAAGATGTCAACATCCTATACTCCAGAATCTGCAAATACACTCTATTACATGGCAAAAGGAAATTAAGGTTTCAGGTGAAACTAAGGTGGTTAATCAGCTGACCTTAAAAGAGTTATAATCTGGATTATCTAAGTGAGAGCCGTGGAACCACATAGGTCCTTTAAACAAGAGGGAGGAGGAAGAGTTAGTGTGAGAGCAATGTGATGTGAGAAGGATTTTACCAGCCAGTGCTGGTTTCAAAGAAGGAAGAAGGAGCTGTGAGCTGAGGAATGTGTGCACCCTAGAAGCTGGAAAAGGCAGGGTAAACAAATTGTCTCCTAGGGCCTCCAGAAGGAATGCAGTTCTTCCAACACCTTATTTTAGCACAGTGAGACCCTTTTCAGATTTCTGACTTTCAGATCTGTAAGATCTGTTTTAAGTCCATTAGGTTTGTGATAATTTGTTATAGCAACAAAATAAAACAAATACAGAGTAGATGAACTCCACTTACCTGGATAGATTAATTACAGATTTTTTTTTTTTTTTTTTGGTATTTGCTGTGATGTGACTTTTCACTTCCTTATTTTAACTATGAGTAATATTTTTGAATGTACCCTAATATATTTATCTCCCCTTTTGTCTTCCAAGGTCTGATATTACAAACATGTTGCAATAAACTCCTGTACATGCTTCTTTGGGTTTTTACATGAGTATTTCTTGGATATAGAATTACTGAGATGTATAAAATGCCATTTTCAACAGAAATAGATATTGCAAATTGCTATCCAAAGTGGCTGGACCAATTATAGTCTCATGAACGCTGTAAAAGTTAGAATGTCTTCACATTTATAACAAAACTAGTTATTATAGACTAATTGAGCTGATTGTATGGGTTTTATATTGTAAGTTATTGTATGTGGCATTATATAAAAACATTCAACTAACTTCTGATATGTAGCAATGTTTTTGAAGGTTTCACTTGGAACTCTGCAGTGGCTTGTTATTGCTTCCAGAATGAGATGTAAGAGACTCAACGTAGTATATACACCTGGCCTGTTTTACCAGCGTCAACTCTCCCACACTTTGCCTTCTCCTTTGTAGTTCAGTTATACTAAGCAACTTGTACCTCTGTGCATATGCAATGCTGATGCTTGATTTTAAGATCGTCTTTATCCCTCTCTTCTATCTGGAGATCTGTAATTTCCACTACTCCCGGTTAATCTCTTCTCCTAGTCTAAAAAGTCACTTTACAACTTTCTTTTGACATTCCTTTTGGTTCTCATCACAATGTATCATCATGTTAAAACAATTTTAAACATATACCATACATGCACATGATTGAAATATCCAATTTATTACAAGGTATAAAGTGAAAATCCCCCTCTCATCATTGCTTCTCCACTGCTCAATGTCCTTCCTTTTGAAGGTAAGAATTATTAAGTTCTTTAAACTTCTAAAAATATTTTATGTCCATTTACAAACCAATATATACATACATACATGTGTTTGTGCACACACACAAGTCGTTTTCATCTCTCTTGCCTATTTCTTTCTAAACATGGTCTAAGTCTCTTTCTGTGAACAAGATCTTTGAGAAAAGTTCTAGACAATATGAGGTAGCTGGTTATGGGAATGTGGGAACGTACTGGAAAAAGCAAAATGAAACATTAAATGCAGAGGCTTCCAGGCGAGAGCATATCTGACATGTTCCAGAACAGCAAGGAGGTCAGTAGTAGAGTAAATGAAAACAATAAAAGGTAAGGCCCAAGCATTGATAGATTTCACTTTTATTAATAGAAATATTAACTGTGGGGATATTGCAAAGCATTGAACTTTTTCTATAATCTAGTCTTTTCTATTTTAATAAAATCATGTTACACATTTTCTTATTAGTTATGCCAAAATATTTTTTGTATTCCTACCTTTGTGTGTGTGTGCATGTTTAAAATTTTATTTTATTTAATTTTTTTGAGATGGGGTCTCACTCCATCGTGCAGGCTGGAGTGCACTGGCATGATCATGGCTTACTGTAACCTTGACCTCCAGGGCTCAAGCAATCCTCTCAGTTCAGTCTCCTGAGCTGCTGGGACTACAGGCATGCACCATCATGCTCAGCTAAATTTTGTATTTTTTGTAGAGATGGGGTTTCTCCATGTTGCCCAGGCTGGCCTTGAACTCCTGGACTCAAGTGATCCTCTCACCTCAGCCTCCCAAAGTGCTGGTATTATAGGCATGAGCCACTGCACAAGGCTTTATGTGTGTTTTGTTATGTGTTTTATATTTTTGATTTTCCTGTGTGTTTATGTGTAGTTCTCCTATTTAGGAAAGGTTGCCTCCATTTTAAAAAGTTGTTTAATAAATGTATCTTTTTTTTAAAGAAGAAAAAAAGAGATGATACAGTTAGCATATTCCCACTTCCTTTCCCCTCTACTCTTCAATTTCAGTCAATTTAAGTCTTGTTTAAAATTATCCTTGTAGAGTTAAATGCTGCTATTCTTATTGATATGGTTCGGCTGTGTCCCCACCCAAATCTCGTCCTTAATTGTAGCTTTCATAATCCCCACATGTTGTGGGAGGGACCTGGAGGGAGATAATTGAATCGTGGGAGTGGCTTCCCCCATACTGTTCTTGTGGTAGTGAACAAGTCTCACGAGATCTGATGGTTTTATAAGGGGTTTCTCCTTTCACTTGCCTCTTGTCTGCTGCCATGTAAGTCATGCCTTTCACCTTCTGCCATGATTGTGAGGCCTCCCCAGCCACCTGGAACTGTGAGTTCATTAAACCTCTTTTTGTTTATAAATTACTTAGTCTCGGATATGTTTTTAGCAGCAGCATAAAATGAAATAATAAGCTTGTATTATTGGATATATCAGCTTTAAATGATATCCTTTGACTCCCAGTTATTTACCATTCAATGTTCTCTCCCTGTACTGTCGCTGTGGTTTCCTCATACTCATTGTTGGAGGCTGAACTTGTCCTCTATTAATTTTCCAGAAAAACCCACAGGAATAATTTTACTCAATTTTCATATATTTAATACCATTTGTGTATAGTCTTTATAGCTGAAGAATCATTTGATTTGATATAATTTCCTTGGCATATATTTTCTTTAAGTTAATTTTGAATGTTTGTCAACAATCACAGATTTGAATGTTCTTGTGGATTTTCTTACCATTCATATTTTATGTTTCTGGCTGTTAAAGAAATTCTGTACTTTTAAGTTGATACATCTTGGTATCCACTTTAGATATCTAGCATGGACTTTTCCACATGTATATTTAAGTATACTTTTATTTCGGAAAAAAATGTGACTCTCTATTTTTACCCAGAAAGGTTGCTTCCTTCTTTGAAGTCACTGCTTAGGTATATGCTGGATTTCCCTTTGATGGTCTTCTGTATCATTTTTCTCTCTCATTCATTTTTATACTATCTTCCATTTCTTTTTAAAATTTTGCTTTTTTTCCTATTCAGAGTTTTGTTTTTTCACTCTTGTATGCCTTCCAGTTGCATCTTTACTGCTGCATTGATTTTACATTTTGTCTACCTCTTTCTTGAAATCAGCTTTTATTTCATCTCCTTCACTTTCTTACCATTCATTTTCTTAGAACTTTGAATTCTTCCTTTTAATGTTATTGCAAAGAGGCAATAGTTTTAGCTTTTCAAATTCATGGTAAAATGTTTGCTCATAATTTTCACTGAGTGCAAGGATTTTTCATCAATACATTTACTGCTCTTTGGATTTTGCATAATTTTAGGTCTCAACTTCTACATGTTTTTGACATTCTACTGTTTTATTTAAGATTGACACATGTCATCTTTGTATTTTGTCTATGCAGTTGATTTTTAAATTAATATGACTAATTTTCTTTTTAGATTAATTTTTTGGCTGTAGTCTGCTAATATCTTGCCTTATCAATATAATTCCAGTCCCCTATTTGATAAGCATATTTTCTATATCTATGTTGAGGGTGTTTATGAATATGTTATCTAGAATAAGACTGAAGGCAGAATTTTGTGACCCTTCGCTTGATCTCTCTGTCTTAAGCTGATGTTGACAACTCCGTGTCCACTAAGGTTTAATTGTCCTTTTATCCACCTCAGTCTCTTCAACTCTTCCAGTAGTACTCCATCCTGTTGATAGTTCAGTTAGCTCTTTCATTAGAAAAGCCTGTCTTTTAACTACAGTTGACTGCAGTTAACTTTGACTCTGAAATCGTTGGTGAATATTAGAGGGCAAAAGTGTAAATCCTGGACTGATTCTTGCCAAATATTGAAGTCACCATCATTATCATCTTATTATTCTTCCTTTTAATAAATTTCATTTTCTGATTATTTACCATCTGTCTTGCAATGGTGCAAACGATTTTATATGACATACTTTATTTATAGAGACTATGACCCTCCACTCACACTTAGGAAAACTGGCATGCAGAAAGCGTTTTACTCAACGTTACACAGCCAGTAATTAGTGGGGCCAGAGTTCACACTAAGGCAATTTGACACTAGCTTAGTCTCTTTAAACCACTGTCTGTACTGGCTTTGTTTATTAATTCTCTAATGTTGGTGCTGCCCCCTAATTTTTCTGGAACTTCATTCCTATTCTCCCAAATTATGAAGCTGAAACAGATGATCTCAAGGATTTTTATCATCTATAGTGTTTTATGATTCTGGGAAAGAGATTTCTTTATTTTTTACTGTATTTTATATAAAACATGTTTGATTTGTTTTTTTTTCCTGTGGGGCAGTCATGAATTCACTTCCAACTTTACTCTTGGAATGACGCAGCCTTTCCCACTTCTCAAGGTGCTATATATGAGTTGTGTTGACAGGCTGCCAGGTGAATATGCAATTTGTGACAATTAGGCTTTCCTTTAAAACAGAAGCTCCCATCTTAAGTGCCTTAATATTCCTTGGAACATGTGCCCTTGAGACCTCCTTGTTTAAGAGGAAATCTATCTCAGTGGAGAATATGCTAACCTTCTCTCAGTTTTACTTAAATCCTTTATCCTCCTGTGTGCTAAATTTAGGAGGCAAGTCCAGACAGCTAGTTATACCTAAAAACAAGTTCAAGGCCATTGTATAATCCCAGCCAGTCCTCCTTGTACAACTGGTCCAAGAGTCACAAGTGACAGGCAGTCCTAAATTACTCCTATTTGGGCTGATTCTCTGTTGTTATAGATTTCTAAGCCTCTAGCTTGCTGCTTAGCCACCCCAGCTCTTGCTACCGTGGCAGATGCCTCCTTGGTGTGTCATTGTCAGATCCACTTCAAATCAAACATGCAAAGTATTTGGTCTCATTTAACCCTGCTCTTTTCCCCAAAGAGCTACGCAGAAAGTGATTTCTGTGAAGAAAAAGACTGACTCATGTTCTGTGCCGTATAGTTCTGTACTTCTTGGAAATTTACAAGTGGGTGAGATGATGATTAAAATCAAATTCAGACTGGGTTTTTAAAAGTATTTTACATTCTGGATGGTGTCCTCTTCACTATGCTTTCTGCCTCTTTTTTTTCCAGTCTTTAAATTAGCCAGTTTCTTTAGAAAAATAGTACACTAACAGTTTTAGATTAGGCACTGGGTTCTGGAAGACGTGGCAACTATCCGTGTGTCTGACCCAGAAGAATCTCCTCTATAGCTACTCTAATGCTGTATTACCTTCTCCTTCTTTTATTACCACTGTTTCTTATCTTAAATCTTCCAAGAAAATCTAGGAACATATTTTTTATTCACAGTCCTATAGTTGATACCTCATTACAGAGAAGAACCCACTTCGCTGGAATGAGTTCTGAGTTCCAGCCCAAATTTACCTCTATGGTCTTGAACAACTCACTCAACCATTTGAATTTTTTTTAATATACCTCCCATGTCAATGATTTGGGATTTTAAAAATCTCTGCCAACTTTAAATTGCTGTGATTTTACTCATTATAAAGAAATGACATCTTAATCTTGGTGGTACAATAATCTGAATAATGAAAACCTTAGTTTTTAAGTAACTGCCTAACATTCAGAATTCTTTCCAAAATGTAGTAATTCTGGATAGACAGCTAATTTCCCAGTATTGATTTAAAGAGCTCCTTTATGTGGGAAATAGAAAGAATAGAATACAATATTGTATTTTAAATTTTTATTTTAAAACTATAAATGATTTTATTGTCTTTTGTAGATAGATTTTTGGGCGAGAGTCTTAGGTGGGCTGTATTATTTGCAAGAACAGTCCAAGGCTTTTGCACATAAAAGTGTTGATTCCTTACCTAAGTAAAAGCTGTCTAAACTTTTCTATTAAAAAGACTCAAGGACTACATCACTTTTCTGCTAGTTGACCAGAAATGCACAAAAAGCTACTTTTGTATAATGAAACAGTATACATACATAGACTCTGGGAAAAAAGAAAGAGAGGAAAAAAAAAAGAAAAAAGAAAGAAAAAAAAGACTAAAAAAGTTCCAAATGTGAAGTTTTCCTGTGCCACTGTCTCATCACACGTGTAACTCCTTGTCTGGTATTTTATCTGTGGGTATAACTCATTCTGCTTTGTAACCTAGTCCTCCTGGTTCTGTGCTCAGGCTGCAGCCTTCCCTTTTGTTACAAAATGTTCACCTTAAGTATCTTGTCCTTAGATGTGAGCAAGAAGGGCTCCTTTTCCAGCTGCTGGGCTTTAGAGGGCCCTGTTCTAGTCTCCATCTAGCTGAAACCAGAAGAGCATAAGACCAAGGGAATGTCCTCATCTGGTGACAGCACCTTGCCTTCCAGACCACACTTAGTACCTGGTCATTGTCTACATGACCCCGAATCATTTTCCAGGGCTTATCCAAGCCTACTTCTTGAGTTCTTGCACCTGAAGGCACTAGCCTCCACTTCGCTCACCCTCATGCCAAAAGGGCTATTAAGGGTCTCCTTTTAAAGAGAGTGCAATGAAGCAGGGGTCTTATCATGAAGCCATAGCTGGGGTAGACAAGGGCCTGGAGACGGCTCTCCCTGTACTACCATATTCTAGCAGGAAAGTCTACAGTGTGCAATAACAGTAAATTCAAGTATAACTTGCCCAGTTACGTAAATGCATACTTGTATGTCAGAGAATAGAGCTTATTTTAATTAAGAGTTGTATAGCTTCATTTATAACTTTTAAACATTTAGACATAAAGTGCATGGACTTCCAGTTGTACTCTTGACTAGAGTCTTACAAATGTTTTTGCCTTGCAGCACCAAAGTTGGAAAAAGGCAGAAGCCTAGCTGGATCTATTTCTACACCACTCAAAGTCTGTTAGGGTTAATGCCCCTTGAGAGAAGGGCTTACAATTTTTCTTTCATTCTGCTTTGAATCAGAGCCTTAAGGTTCAATTCAGTGCTTACTTTGACAACCTCCAGGGCTATATCTATTCGCTGACTGTTTTTGTTGAGTAAACTGTAGTTTGTTTTTATATGTAAAGAGGAATACAATTGATAGTTATTCAAGATTAACAAACTAGGTACTATTCTAAGCACTTTATATACTAAGCTTCCTTCTTCCCCTCCACCCCCCGCCCCACACACTCATTGTCTCTATTGCACAGAGGAAGTAACTGAAGCTTAAGAGAAATTAAAAAGAAATTAGCTAAATAACCCAAGGCTCTTTGACTTTCAACACTGTTTGTCATTCCACTAATGTTGTAATTGCCACGAAAGAGCCTTTTTAAACTGAAACCTTGTCACTAATTCTTCTACTTTTCAGAGACAGCACCATAAATCTTCATTACAACTTCAACTTGGTTGAAGGCTCAAACCAGTCATACCTTGGTTTAGTCCCCTGAATGGTGGCTGATGACTGGTGATGATGACTATGGGAACATCCACATGGCTGATATAGACAGTATACATGGTAGAAAGAATTTAAGCTTTGGTATGAAAATAGGAGCAGGTGTCAGCAAGTGAAATATTCAGACAGTGTCATTACTCAGTGTGTTAGACCATTCTTGCATTGCTATAAAGAAATACCTGAGACTACGTAATTTATAAAGAAGAGAGGTTCAATTGTGTGAGGAATGGAGTTGTTCTTCAAAGTTTCTCAAAACCATAAAGAATTTGTCATTTCTTTACTCTATGCATATCTGTATATGTTCCAATGCAGCTGCTCTGACTTGCCCTGGCATGCCTGGACAGGGTTAAGTGAGCCCCAGACCATAGTGCATGCCATGCCTTATTTGGAAACCCTCCTGACCTTCTCATGAATAGTTTCCTCTTTTCTTTGTCCTCTTTCCCCTTTGCCTATTTAGAAAAGTTTCAAGCTGTTAGCCAATTGGGTCAAGCTTAGAATGTGAGGTCTTGTTCTGGCCAGTGGAAATTGGACACAGCCATAGGACCATTGCGTCAGGTTACAAAGATTATAAATGTCCCTGTCTCCTTTGTTTGTGTGTGCTCTCATGGCAAGATTGCTAGCGAGTGGCATGGTTTCTTCAGAAAGTGAACTAGCCTTTCTGAGAGATCCTTTGTTTCAGTGTTGATTTTGCGACATCGAGCACCTATTTCCAACAAATTGGCTCACAGAATCTCAGGTATTTAGGACTATATAGGAAGCACGGTAACAACATCTCCTTGGCCTCTGGGGGGGCCTTCAGGAGGCTTACAATCATGGTAAAAGGTGAAGGAGGAGTAGGCATGTCACATGGTGAAAGAAGGAGCAAGACAGAGAGAGAGAGAGAGAGAAGTGCCACACAGTTCTAAACAAACAGATCTTGTGAGAATTCACTCACTTTCACAAGGTCAGGACCGTGGGAATGTTACTAAACCCTTCATGAGAAATTGACCCTCATGATTCAATCACTTCCCACCATGCCCCACCTCCAACACTGAGGATTACAATTCAATATGCAATTTAGAAGGGACATGTATTCAAACTATATCACTCAAGTTCATGTTAGGCTTTGATTTTGGCAGAGGGGTATTGACAGGAAGCTAGGCCCAAAAGCAAGGCCGGCTCAGTTTACAGTGAGGCTATCAGACTCAGCCTGATGCCCTGCAGGGAGACTGAAGTGCTCGTGGAGGAAGGACTCATAAATGGCCTGCATGAAGAGACAAACAGCAAGAGAGGATGCATCTTGGAAGGCACCCTGGCACTCACAGGTAGTGCTAGAATCTGTTCATTCACCAGAGGGAAACCCTTTATAGGAAGCCTGTCTCAATCAGGACCTGATTGGGGTTGAGGTTTAAGGCAGTTTACCTGATGTTGAAAGGCACTAGAGACTTCAAGAATGGGCAAACTTACCTTTTCCTATGTGTAATCTATAAATGTCTTCAACGTAAGTCAATAAGATTTTATTGAGCATCCACCAATAAGGAACCATTTAAACATTGTGAAGGACAGTGTTAAAAAATATATAATGGGCTGGGTGAGGTGGCTCACACCTGTAATCCCAGCACTTTGGGAGGCTGAGGCGACCAGATTGCTTGAGCTCCGGAGTTTGAGAACAGTCTGGGCAACATAGTGAAACCCTGTCTCTCCTAAAAATACAAAAATTAGCTGGGCACTGTGGCACACGCCTGTAATCCCAAGCATCTGCAGGTTCTTGAGTCCTTGAGTCCTCTATATACATAAAATGGCTACTGTTTTCCAGGCCATCACTACCTGTTATAGTGGAGAGAGAAACCTACTCAGGCAACTCTAATGAATTATACAGTGTGAACAATGCTATGCTAAGGTACCTGCAATGAAAGAAAAGGGAGGAGGAGATTAACTTCTCTGGGGTGGGTGGTGGGAGTTGCTACCAATTTGTTAAAGCTCACTTTGTTCAGATACTATTTATTTTGTCCTTAGGGACCACCTACTGATTTTTCTAGGAAGAAAACATTAATTATGTCACATATCCTTTTCTTCAGATAGAGAAATGATCAATTAACTCGTCAATTTTTCTTGTATGAATCAAACCAGCATGCCCCCTCCCCCTCAAGAGCAGAGAGCTTATTCATCGTTATGTTTCTTTTTTTTTAGACAGGTAATTTTAACCATGAGTCAGTGGTTTTCTAGACTAAGGAAAGACTCATTTTCTTGACATTATAAACCCAATTACAAATCCTATTAACTTTTTATATTTTGTTTTCCGGTTCCGGTATGAGACAGACAGACTTCTAGACAATGGGATTCCTGGGTAATTATTGTATTTATATGATTTTTTGGTCAGAGGACAAATATTAAGGTGGAAGATATCAGAGAAATGTAAAGTTATTCATGGAAAAGTGTGCACTGGTTTTTTTCCTGGAACATCAACTTCCTGAAGTTTTTTCAGTAAGCTGGTTAGAAAGCAGCTTATTGAGAAATGATACGGTGACTGTCATTTGCAAGCTGTCTACATCTATCAGGTAAAGTGATTAAACCGGAATCCATCATTCAGCATAATTAATCAGCAAGACACAACGGCCCATGCTTGCATGTTGATTAATCTGTAGTTCAGGTATATACATCTCAGGCTTCAAGTTCATAGGAGAAATATATCCATCAGTGTTGCCACATGCGTTGCTGTGCTCTATTGCAATTATAAAATGAGTGGTATATATATATATTTTTTTTAAGAAGGGTGGTAAAGGGCTTTTTCCTAATCAGCTGCAAGTGAGGTCAGAGTTCTTCAAAGTCTGCTAAATGGAAAACAAAAATTCAGTAAAATGGATGTCTTTTTTTTTTTTTTTTTTTAATTTTAGGTTTTTTTCTTGAAGTGATGCCAAATAATTCCTCACTTCTTAAATAGATTTCTGAGCTTACAAGACTTAAAAATTTTTAATATACTTATTGGGCACTTAGCATGCCCTAAATTACACAGCAATGATTCCACAAGGTCCTTGCTCCCAGGAAGCCTGTGATTTGGGGTGCAAAGGCCAATAGTGTTAAAAAGGGCAACTGCTATCACCTTGGACTTCACCAGCATCGATCTGAGGTTTACTGTTTTGTAAGAAGATAGATGTCTCTATAAAATTAGTTAACACAGCGTCTTAATAATGGTTTAGACACCTGAAATACATTTAAATTTCTCTGTAAACTCTTAAATTTTATTTTGTAAAACTCAAATGCATTTTGATAGCAGAAGAGACCACAGTGGTTACCTGGTTGAATTCAGTCATTTCACAAATGAGCAAAGCTCAGAGAGGATTAACTCACTCAAGCTCACCCAGTTGGTGGTTATCAACATCCAAATGCAAATTTATGGTTCACTTATCCAGTCTTCTGCTCCGCTCTGCCATGCTACCTTTATTGAACCTTTTTAAAAGGTAGAGAGTAAAATGATTTGATATAGCTTCAGGATACATTTTTTTAAATAGAGTTTTTTACACATACTCTTTTTAGCATTTAATTTTTTTCTTATTATAATGATGATTTTAGCAATTCAGATGACATAGAAGTGTGATCCTTCCATAGTCTTCCTACATGCATAATAACATTTACAAAGACACATATACATACACAGGGATATGGTTTGCAAAATAAGCGATTATGATAAACTGAGTAAGTTTGAGGATATAATGGACAGCATGGTGATTATAGTTATACTGTATAGTCATACTGTAATGTATACTTGAAATTTAAGATAGTAGAACTTAAATATTCTCACCGTAAAACAAAAGGCAACTATGTGAGGTGATGGAGGTGTTAACTAATTTGACTATGGTCACTCTTCCATAATATATACATATATCAAAGCATCAGAATATATCTTTGTATATATTCAAAGATACCTTGAATATATACAATTTTATTTCCCCATTATACCTCCATAGAGCAAGCAAAAAGTGACTATGCTTTATGTATTGTTTAGTTTATAAGCATTTCTGTAAAGATTCCACTTCTGATTCTTTTTGTTTAGTTTATAAGCATTTCTGTAAAGATTCCATTTCTGATTCTTTAAGTACCACTTTAATGACAATTTCCTACAGGATGGGTCTGAGTTTCCACTTTCCCAGTGACTATTACACTGATCTGTCAGTCTTACGTTAAGCAAAAAGAAATTTCTTTCTCTTGGCTACTATAATAACTGCTGTGTAATGATTTTGAGTGATTTCTCCAGACTTACCCCTAATATTCTCAGAAATCGAGCTCTTGAAGAAGGTAGATACTAGAGGGAGAAAGATGGCAGAAGAGTGGGTATGCTGGTATTGCTGGTAAGTGCCGATACTTATGACAAATTTACAGTGTTTTTGTTAAACAACTTAGAATGTGCATATTTAGTATTCATCATTTTGAATACTTCTTAGGTAATGGGTATTGGTGGTAGAAAACCCTTAGGCATGAGACCTGGCATTAGCCACATCCAAAAATGTGTAAGTGACTATGGCTGAATCCAGAAATGAGAAATGGCTTTGATTAGAACATGAAGTCAGAGGCTTCAAACACTTTGTCTCTTCAGTCCAGAATTTTCAGTTCTACCTTCGATAACTAACAACTAGGTAAGGCTGAAAAGGAGTTGATATTGTGGACGAGAGTTAAAATGGATTATGTTGTTTGGGCTCCTCTCGTTGTTGCTAAAATTAATGAAGTTTAACTGTAGAAGTGTTTCAGGAAGTCCGACCACTTTAAATAAGAGCTTTTGCTGAGTGAAAGATATTTGTGATGAAATGTAGTTTCCTCTTAAATTTTGCCTTCCTAAGCCTGATGAAGTCATTCCCAAAAAGTTGTCTACTTTTTGATTAGTTTCTCTTTGATAAATTAGGCTACAATGTCTTATAGCGCCTGAAAAATTACAAAATCTATATAATGGATTTATAAAAAAAAGGACAGAATGTAAAGAAACCCATACACAATAAAAATGCACTTAATGTTTTTTTTTTTCTTCTTGAAAATTTATTTGTATTCTTACAAAAAGTTAACCTAGTATATCCTCTCCTCTTTTCTGCTAAGCATCTCAATCCAATAAACAAAATATCTCATGTTATGATATCACCAAATTTCTGACCTCATAAACTCGCACCGCACTGTCTGGACTAGTAAAATTATATTTTTCATTTACATATTTTTAAAATAGCCAAGTATCTTAATAAATAATTTTAGAAAAAATTGAGATATCAAGAATTATTAGTAGCATTATACCTTAATAACCTGCTAAACCAACAGGAGGATACCCCCCAAAATTTTTATTTGAGTAGCACGCGACTAATTTAGACACTTTTTTTACATTTTAATTCACTTGCACATATCACATTATTTACGATAATTAGGAATAAAACAATGGGGTCCATTACTTACTGTGCCAAATGGCACACTGTATTTTGCTATAAAATTAAAAAATTACGATTGATAGTTCATAATCAAAGGGTTAACAGTTTTTTAACAGAAATTGTCAACCTCAATTCTGTGGTAACATAATCCAGAAAATCTGCCTGGTTACACAAATTGAAGAAATAATGTAGCATTAAATGCTTTTTCAACATGGGAGTAGAAGACATCATAAGGCATTATTTTTCCTTTGGGTCCTTGGATGTTGGTGAGAAAAAAAAAAAACTTGCTATCATAAAATGGCTTCTGTAAGCAAGCAAAGTGTTATCTGAGGGAATAGTTAAAATTATAAGGTTCACCTGCCAAAATGAACTCTAGTATAACTTCTTAATCTGTTCTGGAATTGGCAAAACTTTATTAGACTTTTCTGTAATTGGAGGTAACTATAGTTGATCGTTGAATGGTATGGAGGTTAAGGGATGTGACCCTTCCCCACCACGCAGTTGAAAATCCACATGTAACTTTTGACTCCTCCAAAACCTAACTACTAATAGTCTATTGTTGACTGGAGTCCTTTTAAATTTTTTTTTAATTTTTGTTTTGTGGGTAAACAGTAGGTGTATATCTTTATGAGGTTCCTGAGATATTTTGATACAGACATGCAATGCATAGTAACCACATCGGGTTAAATGAGATATCCATCACTGCGAGCATTTATCCTTAGTGTTACAAACAATGCAACTATATTTTTACTTTTTAAAAATGTATAATTAAATTATTATTGATTTTAGTCACCCTGTTGTACTGTCAAATACTAGATCTCTTTCATTCTTTCTATTTTTTGTACTAATTAACATTTCCCACTTCCTTCCCACTCCCCCTACTTCCCTTCCCAGCCTCTGAAAATAATTATTCTACCCTCTATCTGCATTAGTTCAATTGTTCCAATTTTTAGCTTTCATAAATAAGTGACAACATTTGAATTTTGTCTTTCTATGCCTGGCTTATTTCACTTAATATAATGATGTCCAGTTCCATCCATGTTGTTGCAAATCACAGGATCTAATTCTTTTTTATGGTTGAATAGTACTCCGTATATATACCACATTTTCTTTATCCATTCATCTGTTGACGGACACTTAGATTGCTTCCAAGTCTTAGCTAATGCGAATTGTACTGCAATAAACATTGGAGTGCAGATATTTTCTTAATAAACGGATTTCCTTTCTTTGGGGTATACAGCTAAGAGTAAGAGTGCTGGATTGTATGGTAGCTCCATTTTTAACTTTTTGAGGACTCTCCAAGCTGTTGTTCATAGTGCTTGTACTATTTACATTCCCACCAATGGTGTACAAGAGTTCCCTTTTCTCCCCATCTTTACCAGCATTTGTTATTGCCTGTATTTTGGATAAAAGCCATTTTAACTGGGGTAAGATATTATCTCATTGAGTTTTGATTTGCAATTCTCTGGTGGTTAATGCTGTTAAGCACCTTTTCATATACCTGTTTGCATTTGTATGTCTTCTTTTGAGAAATGTCTATTCAGATCTTTTGCCCTTTTACAAAAATCAAGTTATTAGATTTTTTTTTCTATTAAGTTGTTTGAGCCCCTTTTATATTCTAGTTATTAATCCCTTTTTAGATGGATAGTTTACAAATATTTTCTCCCATTCTGTGGGTTGTCTTTTCACTTTCTTGATTGTTTCCTTATTGTGCAGAAGCGTTTTAACTTGATATGATCCTGTTTGTCTATTTTTGCTTTGCTTGCCTATACTTGTGGGGTATTACTCAACAATCTTTGACCAGATTAATGCCCTAGAGAGTTTCTTCAAAGTTTTCTTTTCGTAGTTTTATATATTTCAGGTCTTAGATTCAAGCTTTAAAACATTTTGATTTGACTTTTGTATATGGCAAGAGTTAAGGGTCTAATTTCACTCTTCTGCATATGAATATCCAGTATTCCTAGCACCATTTATTGAAGAGACTGTCCTTTCCCCAATGTATGGTTGTGGCACCTTTGTCAAAAGTGGGTTCACTGTAAATGTATGGATTTGTTTCTGGTTTGTCTGTTCTTTTCCATTGGTCTATGTGTCTGCTTTTATGCCAGTAACATGCTGTTTTGTTTGCCATACCTCTGTAGTATAATTTGAAATCAGGTAATGTGACTCCTCCAGTTTTATTCTTTTTGCTTGGGATAGCTTTGGCTATTCTGTGTGTGTGTGTGTGTCTATGTGTGTGTGGTTCCACATAAATTTTATGATATATTTTTCTGTATCTATGAGGAATGTCATTGGTATTTTAATAGGGATCGCACTGAATCTGTAGATAGCTTTGAGTGATATGGACATTTTAACTATATTGATTCTTCCAATCCATGAACATGTAATATCTTTCATTTTTTGTGTGTCCTCTTAAATTTATTTCATAAATGTGTTATAGTTCTCATTGTAGAGATATTTCACGTCTTCAGTTAATTCCTATTTAGTTTTACCTGTGGCTATTATAGAAGAGCTTACTTTTTTCTTTTTCAAGTTGTTTACTGTTGACATATAGAGTTGTTATTGATTTTGTGTGTTAATTTTGTATCTTGCAACTTTACTGAATTTGTTTATAAGTTCTATAATTATTTGATGGAGACCATAGGTTTTTACAAATATAAAATTATATCATCTGCAAACAAGGATAATTTGACTTCTCTCCAATTTTGATGTCTTTTACATCTTTCTGTTGTCTGATTGCTGTAGACAGGACTTCCAGTACTGTACTGAATAATTATGGTGAAAGTGGGCATGCTTATCATGCTCCAGCTTTTAGAGGAGAGGCTTTAAGTGTTTACCCATTCAGTATGATACTAGTTGTAGGTCTGTCATATATGCCTTTTATTATGTTGAGGTATATACATTATATATTCAGTGTTTTGAGGGTTTTTATTATGAGGAAATGCTGAATTTTATCAAATGCTTTTTCAGTGTTAATTAAAATGTTCATATGGCTTTCCTTCTTCATTCTGTTGATGTGACATATCACATTGATTAATTTGTGTATGTTGAACCATCTTTGCATCCCAGGGATAAATCCCACTTGGTCATGATGAATGATCTTTGTAATATATTGTTGAATTCAATTTGCTAGTATTTCATTGAAGATTTTTGCATCAATGTTCATCAGGAATTTTTGTCTATATTTTTTATGTGTCTTTGTCTGGTATCAGGGTATTACTGGCCTCACAGAATAAGTCTGTAAGTCTCCCGTTCTCCTCTATTTTTCATAAACCTTTGAGGATTAGCATTCGTTATTTAAATGATAGGTAGAATTCAGCAGCGAAGCCATTGGATCCCAGCCTTTTCTTTTCTAAGAAACTTTTTATGACAGCTTCTATCTTGTTACTTGTTACTGGTCTCTTTGGGTTTTTGATTTCTTCATAGTTCAATTGTGTTAGGCTGAATTAATATGTGTCCACTAATTTATCCATTTCTTCTAGGTTTCCAGTTTATTGGCATATAGTTGCTCATAGTAGCCCCAAATAATCCTTTGAATTTCTGTGGTATCAGTTTTAATGTTTCCTTTTACATCTGTGATTTTATTTACTTAGGTCTTCTCTTTTTTTCTTAGTCTAGCTAAAAGTTTGTCAATTTTGTTTATCCTTTCGAAAAAACCAACTTTTCATTTCATTGATTTTTTGATATTGTTTTATTCATTTCAATTTCATTTATTTATGCTCTGGTGTTTATTCTTTTCTTCTCCTAATTTGGGGTTTGGTTTGCTCATGCTTTTCTAGTCTTTTAAGATGTATTGTTAGGTTATTTGAAGTCTTTCTTCTTAATTGATGTATGGTGCTTATGGCTATAAAATTCTTAGTTCCACTTTTGCTGTATCCCGTAGGTTTGGGTATTTTGTGTTTTCATTATCATTTGTTTCAAGAAATTTTTCAGTTTTCTTAATTTCTTTATTGACTTACTTGTCATTCATGAGTGTACTGTTTAATTTCTATGTCTCTGTATAGTTTCCAAAATTTCTCTTGTTACAGATTTCTAGTTTTGTTCTATTGTGGTCCAATAAGATACCTAATATCATTTTTTAAATGTTTTAAAAGTTGTTTTGTGTCCTAACATATGATCTATTCTTGAGAATGATTTAGGAGCTGAGCAGAAAAATGTGTATTCTGCAGCCCTTGGATAAAATGTTCTGTAAATGTCTATTAAGTCAATTTCTTATATAGTGCAGATTAAGTCCAAGGTTTCTTTGTTGATTTTCTGTCTTGATAATCTTTCTAATTCTGCAAATGAGGAGTAGAATTCTCCAGCTCCTACCGTATTGTAGTCTCTTTCTTTAGCTCTAGTGATATTTGCTTGATATATGTGTGTGCTCCAGTTTATGGTGCATACATATTTACAATTGCTATAGCCTCTTGCTAAATTTACCCTTTAATCATTACATAATGATCTGATAAGATGAACAGCCAATTAACACATATTTTGTCTGATTGATTATTATATACTGTATTCCTACAATAAATTAAGCTAGAGAAAATATTAAGAAAATAAAGAGAAAATATATTTATTATTAAGTAAGTGGAAGTAGATCATCGTAAAGGTCTTCATTCTAGTCTTTTTCAAGTTGAGTGCGCTGAGGAGGAGACAGATGGGGTTGGTCTTGCTCTCTCAGGGGTGGCAGAGGCAAAAGAAAATCTTCATATAAGTGGAACCACCACACAGTTCAAACCTGTGTAGTTCAAGGCTCAATTGTATCCTGAAAAGTAATTTATGACTTTTGTTGTGTGAACACGTTTGTCTATTAATGTCTAATGTTACTTTGAAGAGTCTGTTTACCATATATAGACATATATACATTTGAAGTTCAATAAAACTTTGAGGAAGGAAGACAGAAAAACCTGGATTCTAGTTTTATGGAACATAGGGTTTTAGGTGAATTTTAAATAAGTGAATGCCATTTTAACAAATTTTAATAAGTGAATGTATTTTAATAAATAGGCCAAGTTACAGATAGGCTTATGTAGTTGTGATAAAGGTCAAGAGTAGAATAATTATTAAATGTACGCCTTTTTGTTGTTATTGTTTTATTGCACTGACTAGAGCATCTAATAGGATATTGAATGGAAAATGTGTTATTGTACATCCTTACATCTTCTTGATCATTCACAAAAATATTCAGTATTTCGCAGTTAACTATGGTTGTCAGCTGTAGGTTTCACATAAATGCCCTTTATCAGATTGGAGAAGTTTCCAGTTACTACTGGTTTGCTGAGAACCTTTATGTAAATCAGTGTTTAATGTTGTCAATTTTTTCCTGCATAGTGATACATTCATATGATAGTTTTTCTTTATTCTATCAACATGATGAATTTTACTGATTTTCAGATTGAAATGAAATTTTTTCTGGGTATACACACTACTTGGTTACGATGTTTTATTACTTGTGTACGTTGCTGCATTTTTATTTGCTAATATTATGGGAAATAACTTTATTTATATTTTCATGAGGAATATTGCTCTGTGCTTCTCTATACTTGTATTGTCATTGTCAGGTCTTGACATCATAAAATGAGTTGGAAAGTATTTTATTCTCCATCTTCTGAAAAATGTTATGTAGGATTAGTATTACTCCTTTCTTAAATATTTGAGTTCACCAGTAAAGCCATCGGGGTGTAAAGTTTTGTCTGTGGGGAGGTTTTAGTCACAAATTTAATTTCTGTGACTCCTTTAAGGCTATCAAAGTTTTCTATTTTTTCTTCAATACAATTTTGCAGTTTACATCTACCAAGGAATTTTTGTATCTAAATTTTCTAATTTACTTTTATAAAGTTGTTTATAATGCTCTCTTATTTAGTTAATGTCTGGATGATCTCTGGTTATGTTCATTCCTGATACTGATAATTTTTATCCTCTCTCTCTGTACACACACACACACACACACACACACACACACACTCTTGTGTGTGTGGCCATGTCTTTTTTATTAGCCCAGCTAGAAGTATATCAACATCATTGATTTTTTTCAAAGAAGCAAGTTTTGATTTCATTGACTTTCTCTGCTTTTATAAGTTGTCTATCAATAATGTTTGCTCTTATCTTAACTTCCTTTATTGTATTGTAATTTGCTCTAGTTTTTCTAGTTTCTAAAGGGAGAAATTTTGATTATTGATTGAGATCATTCTTCTTTTCTAATATATAAATTGAAAACCACAAATTTCCCTTGAATAATTACTTTAGCTGCATTCCACAAATTTTGACATGTTGGCTTTTGTAGACAGTTGTATTTAAATGTAATTTTGACAATAATTTTTACAAAATTAAGATGTATAATTTATACATATACATATACCAATAACTCAATAAAGGTACTGGGAAACCCTGTCAACTCCAAGAATTTCTTCATGACCATTCGTCCCTTTTTAGTCCTTACATTTTGCTTTTCTTCCCAATATCCATGCAAACTTCTTTCTTACACTGTAGATTACTTTGCATAATCTAGAGTTCTATATAAATTAAATCATATAGTATATAACCTTTTAAATTTAGCTACTTTCACTGAGCACATTTGTTTGGATATGCTTCCATGTTGTAGCATATCTCAATTACTCATTCTATTTTCTTTAATTATGAGTACTAGTCCACTATATAGAACAAGGACTTACCCACCTTTTAATGAAAACTTCTTGTAGTTTTTTATTATTACAAATTAAGCTTCTGTGGACATTTTTGTATATTATAAGTTTATATGTATAGGAAAAAACATAGTATATGTAGTGTACAGGACTATCCACAGTATCAGGCATCCACTGGAGGTCTTGGAACATATCCCACATGGATAAAGGGGAGGAGAGATGTGAAAATAGGAACACATTTCTTAGAAATCTCCTACTCTAAATACAGACTCTGTACCAGAGTATACCTGTTTCTTTCCACTCTTCTATTCCTCCAGGCAAGTATTTTCTGCATTATGTTCAGAATTTATAGATGTTACCTAAAGATAGTTCACTACAGTAGAATCATATCAGCCACAACTGGACACAGAAGTCTTTTGTGCTTGCTTTCTATATTTTTTCTGACCTTTCTCTCAATTTTAAACTCTCAATTTTTAGCCATTGTTTCATTTATTGTGCCTGCCTCTAACAACCTCACTGGCACCTCAGTGTGTTACTACACTCTGATATTAGCTTGGAAACCAAAACTTCTGATGTAGTAGAATTTGGTCTGAATTAAGAGTACATGGCCTCTGAGATATTCTTATATCCACAAAGATTATGAACTTTAATTACATATTTTGACTGCTTGCAAAATTTATTTAATCACTTCCGGGTTTTTGTTTTAGCTGTATTTTAAAAATTACAAGTTCCCATATGAAATTTGAAAAAGCAAAGTGTTTTGCTTATATGTGTACACAATCTCATTTACATCTTCAGGCACACTTTAAAAAATTTGAGCCATATTACCCGGAATCGTTCAGCTTCTTAAGTGGAACATGCAAAAACCCCGTCAAATTATTTATATTAATTGTCAAAAGAACATAATGATTTATGCATATTGAGGAGGCTGAATATGTAGGATGAAAACTAAAATTAATTTTCAACCTTTGATAACCCAGGGTGGGTTTTTGAGTAAAGACTTATTACTAAACTTGCAACAATTTTTTTTAATAAAATGCAGCATTTGCTATTTTTTGTATATGAAAAAGCTGTTCATAGGAAACCCTTGTAAGTGAAAAGGCTTAATAAGTTTTATGGCTGTGAGTTATTTTCATTAATACTTGAGTATATAACATAACATATACTAGAAGTGCTGAGTCTATTTGTTGAGCCAATACACACATGGCTTTAAAAGAGTTTCTTTAGTTTCTCAGTTTTTCTGTTCTTATTTGATTTCAAAATGTTGTGTAGTTTTTTTCAACTGAGCTAAATTTGAAGTTTACAGGTTTTACCAATACCTTATGTACTTTTGAACTTTGCCTTCTGATTCTAAGAAATGCATGTCCTTTCTGTTCCATTGGATAAGAATACGTTGTTCGATAAGTGTTTTGACTTCAATTTTATCTAAACAACCAATCCACATGTGCTGTGGTTTGGATATGGTTTGTTTAGCCCTGTCACGTCTAATGTTGAAATTTGAGATGCTTGGATTGTGGGGATGAATCTTTTTTAAATGGCTTGGCAACATTCTCTCAGAAGTCAGTGAGTTCTTATTAGTTTCCTGTGAGAACTGGTTGTGGAAAGAGCCTGGCACCTCTTTCTCTCTCTCTTGCTGTCTCTCTCCAGACGTGTGATCTCCACATATGCTGGCTCCCATTTACCTTCCACCGTGAGTGGAAACAGCCTGAAGCCCTCAACAGAAGCAGGTGCTGGCACCATGCTCTTGTTCAGCCTGCAGAACTGTGAGCTAAATAAGGCTTTTCTCTTTACAAATTGCCCAGAACCAAGTATTTCTTTATAGCAACACAAACAGACTAAGACAATATAGGTAGATGAAGTTAGCATCTCCATTCGACTACACGTATCTTTATATTTCTCAAGATAGTTGTTTTCTACTGTGCCATATCACGCTAAATTCTACAGGTGGAGAAACAGAATCTTCACTTTTCCCTCTTTGGATTCCCAGTTGCTAGTGGGAAATGATTCAAATAAGATTTTTTTTTTTTCTGATCTGAAAAATAACTGCCCTCTGAAGACCAAACTGAAGAAATATATTTGGAATATGAAAATAAATGCAGGCAATGTTGACTAAATTTGACGGAGCCTCTTTCACATGTTTGGACATAACATTGTTATTAAAGAAATAACTAGCAGATCTAGAAAAAATATATTTGGCTAAAGGGAGTGAAAAACCATCTTTTAATCCTTAAATGGATTAGAAATATTATAGTAGAAGAATTGTTGTAGGGTAAGTTAAAATTATTTAAGTAATAGAAATAAGTGATGCTGACTTGAAGAAAATGTATAGTATCAGGAAAATCTCCAAATGACAGGCTCCAGTGGAAAATAATTGGGAGTTTTGGGAAAATAATTTCAAGAAGCATAGTCTCATCTTCTTGAAATAAACTGCTCAATAGAGCTGAGATCTTGATTTCTTTTTTTTTTGTCATTACAATAATTAGGATATGCTAAGTTATGACTGTGGATATTTACTCAGGGAACAGTGTGTTGACCCTCACATCAGGCTTTGGTTTATAGCCTCAACCTATGTGAGTTCTGGCAAAGCTGTTTAATTATCATAAGCTATAGTCACTAGCAACAGATGCCAAAAATCAGACTTGTGACTTACAAAGGAGCAATACTTGCAGGTCATGTCAAGTCTTTTAAGCCATTCATTTACTTTATTTTATTTTAGGAGGGCTATTTTTGATAGATGCTAAACAACATGAAAGCATGCCTTAGATATTTAACATTACAGTTGCTTAAGACATCCCTAGAAGAAGACAGGCACTCAAAGGCTGAGTGAAGAGAGAAATTTTGGGAAACAACTGAAACATAGTCATCAAAATGTGAAGATGCACTGACTTTCTGTTCAATCTAGAAATATAATAGGAAAAGAGGGAAAATGATGACCAATACAAAAACAGAAATTTGCCTTCTTTCCATGGAATTAGCAAGGATTGAAAAAAATCAGTCAAGCTGTAATTTCTGATGGCAAAAGTCCCGGAAATGTGGAAGGTAGCAATCTTAGCTGACTGTAGCACACGCAGCCAAGAGCCTTGGCTGGTGGCAAAAAAAAAAAAAAAAAAAAAAAAAAAAAAAAAAAAAGAAAAAATGCAGGAAGGTAATTCACTAAAGAGTTGTTTTAACTGCTTTCAGGATTCCTGATAGCCTCTGTGTGAGGAAAAGGAGGGAACCATATACACTGATGAGGACACATTCATTGTGGACCATCAATAAGGCGAAAATTCACGCATTTTCATGGGATTCTATGTTAGGAAATAGCACACATATTCAGGTTCCTCTTGCAGGGGAGGATTCTATAGATATCCAGTGTACACATATAATGTCTTTTATATATATGTGTGTGTATAGATTTAGGTTATGCTAAAATTGTTAATATTACTGTATAAGATAGCTTCTCCCCACATTTTAAAAACTCTATGTTTCTAGAAAAGGGAGACATATATATATACAAGTCATCCATCAAGAATTGTGAAAGAATACCTGGAAGTCATACCTGCAAGAATTCTTGAAAGAGTGTACAGATTATGACACTGCCTACATACATATTTTGTACCTGAAAGGCAAGTATAATATTCCGAGATTTGAGTGCCATTTAAGAAATGAAAACTTAGAAAAGAAAAAAAAAAGAAGAAAGGAGTTTGGAATTGGCAGAAGATCATGCTTAAATGTTGACCTAGCCACAGTCAGACACTCTGAATATTTTCAGAGGACAAGGCAGGTACAATGGTGATTTTAAATGGGTATCAAAATTCCAAGTTGTCTCCCCTGAGCACCATGGAAGGTGGGCAGCACATAGACAAAGGAAGCAGGTCCCACTGAATCATGAGCAGAGGTAATTACAGCAGGCAGTGAGGAGGGGATTTCTTTTCATGTGTGTTGGTTCCCAGGGTCTGGACCAGGCTACTAGCAAGTATGACATCTCTAGAAACAAGCTCATGGTGACTAGAACTTTGATATAGAGAAAAAATGAAAGTCTAGGGGTACCATTGTCTTCTGTTGGAGGTTGTTTAACGCTAAGTTATTAACTAACACAATTTCACATCTCAGAGTATCTGAAAACTAGAGCAAGGCCAAAAGGTCCAGCTACACAGAACTTGATGCAGAAGTAAAAGTGGAGGCAGGGGAATTAGGTAGACCTTGGCAGAAAGAAGTATGTGTTCACATTATATGGTAAGCAAAATACTTCTCCCTCTCTCTCTCTCTCTCTATATATATATATATATACACACACACATACACACACACACATACACGGATTAAAGAGCTTATGTTCCTATATTCAAAATGTCATTGAACTCTGATGCAAATATAATCTATATATACCCGAATTACCTTTTTCTAATCATACTTCATCTACATAATTACCACCACTGTTTACTATTTTTTGTTTGTTTGTTTTTCTCCACTTACAGGTTTGTGTTTTTTGTTGGTTCATTTATTGCTTTTTAGAAAAAGGTGTCAGTTGCTGTCTGTAGAGGCAGGGACAGAAGGTGTCCTTGGAGGAGGTCTTTTTTGTCCTAGAAAGGTCGCGTAGCCCTTTTATAGTAATTATTTCTGTGTGGAGTGACTACACATCTATTGCCCTAGGAAATGGGTTATTAGGACCTTACATATTTCATTCTTAGCTTTAATTTTTTTCTTTGTTATTGATGCAATTATTAATGGCTTGTCCCTGAAGCTCCTAAGGCTTTCATAATAGAATACTGAATATACCACAAGATGAAATTGTACCTATGTGCTTGTGGCTTTTTGTCACTGAAAAAAAAACATAAAATTTAAAACATTACTGTTTTAGATCTCTACATGCTAAGGAAATTCAACATATGGAAGTTAATTCTCTTGTTAAATACATTTTTTAATGTCTACATGGTAGGCAGAACTCTAAGAATGACCCCCAAACATTCCTTCCCCTGTATAATCTCTATCATTTTGAGCGTGGGTGGAACCTGTGAAAATGATGGGATAGCACTCTCAGAATTATGTTACAGTACGTGGCAAAAGGGTAATAGCTACACTTGTCTAATCTAATCATGTGAGCCTTATTAAGATGGAAGAGCTTTTGATGCTCAAGCTGGTGATAGAGACAGAAGGCAGAGAGAGTCAAAGCATGAGAAGAATTTGAGGTGCCATAGCTGGCTTCTGAATAGCAAGGGCCAGATGACAGCTTCTAGAAGTTCAGAGTGGCCCCCTGCTGACAACCAGCAAGGAAATGATGACCTGTGTGGCCTACAAATACAAAGAACTGAATTCTGACAACAAATTCCGACAACAGTGTGAATTAGCTTGGAAGTAGAGATTCATCCTCAGACCCCAGAGCTCAGCCTGGCTGACACCTTGCTTTGGGCCTGTGATACCATAAGCAGAGAACCTAGTCAAATGCACCTGGACTTCTGACCCACGGAAAGTGTATGATAATAAATGGGTGTTTTTTAAGCTGCTAAATATGTGGTCATTTGTTATTCAGTGATAGAAAACCAATAGAATATACCATAAACTCTGTGTGAAGTGTTGAAACATGAGATGAATAGAACACTATCACTTCTTTTGAGATGTTTACAGCATAGTGAACAAGAAAAATGCATAAACACCAAATATAATTATAATGTATTAAATTCAGTGATAGGAGTTGTTTATAAAATGCTGTGGGTACCCATAGCATTTTATATGCGGTAGTGAATTCTGCCTAGCGAAATCAGAAGAGACCTTTCAGAGACTATGAGTGTTGAATCTTCTAATGAAAAATAATATATAACAGAGACACATAATATTGCGGAGCAAAAGAGACAAATTCTTAATGCATGAATATTCACAACTCTAGAAACTGATTGAAGGTACAAAGAAGGGCAACTTCAATTTTATAGGAAATTAACTGATATAAGGGTGAATGTACCTTAGTGTTTGGAGAAATAGTTCTATCTCACAATATTTATTTTATTATGTGACAGAGAGAGTTCCTCCAGCTTATTCTGACTGAGCAACACTGATCATCAATGAGTAACTTAATTGAATTTCTGCAATGTATTGAATAGCTTCACTAGCTCAGAAAAGTAAGTTAAAGCTTTGCAAATTGCTGTATCAGGTAGGATTAGATTCATCTGGTAGTGCCTGCAAACCCCAAATAACAGTGACTGTAATAAGATGGCATTTTCTTCTCTGTCTTGTAAAGGTCTTGAGATTTGCACCTGGATGGGAGTGATTATGGTGGCTGCACAGTGTCAGGGACATGAGCTTTTGTGTCTCTGAAGCATGTATAGTTTGTATTCCCATGGGGATCTCATGATCTAATGGTCTGTTAGAATTCAAGGATTTACATCTATATTCCATCCAGAAGTAAGGAGTAAGGATGCTTATGCTAACCATACCCTTACATCCCAGCAAGGTTACTACCCAGAAGTTGCCAATATCACTTTTATTTATATATCACCCATCAGACCTTAGTCACATGGTCACATCTATCTTCAAGAAGGCTGGAAAGTGTAGTAATATTTAAGATGGGCCATGTATTCTACTAGAAGTTATAGATTATATTACTGAACATTATGAACGTTATGTACCTTGGATAGGAATCAACTAGAAGTAAGTACTCATATATTTCCGTTAAGTTTTAAATTTGTTCACTTTGAGAAGAGCTGAGTTATATTTTCACATCAGTGGTATTTTAAAATGCTGTTTAAAAATACCATTTCCTGAAGTTTTTAACTTCAGGTAGTAAAAGGTCACTTAACAATGAATTGGAAGAAAGTATAGACGTACTAAGAACCACATTTATATAGAAAGTAAATTATAGTTATTTATTTTCAAAAAAAGAGCATAAAATATACTATTTCCAAGGATACAGTGTTATTCCCTCACCTTTAAGCCCTAGACATTCAGAAAACTAGTTTAAAGTTTGAAAGTGCATTATTCACATTCTACTTAGAATGTGTGTTATAGAAGTTGATGGACAAAAGTTTTAAAACAGTTCATACAGCTCACAAAAAATTTCTGAACTTAGTAAATCTAACTTCACAGTAGATGACAGAGACTATTTCATGGGGACTTGAGTAAATACAATATTGAGTAAATACAAACAGATTTGTTTTTAGTTAAGTTTTTCTATTTAGAAATTGAAAGTAGATTTATAAGGGTAAATATCTTTGGATAGTTACTTGAATGAATGTTAGCAAAAGTTTCTCCAGAAAAGAATGGTGGAAGTGAAATATTCAATAATAGCCTTGAGAAATAACAGCTCAGAAACACAAGAAACATGAAAATGAGCAGCATAGCAATCACTGCAGGGAGAAGAACAGATTTGGAGCACCTCAAAAAGCTCCCATACCCAGAGACCGGTTGCTATTTGACATAGTTGGCAGAATCCTGGATTTGTCTTTATTTGCAGAGTTTGTCTTTATTTGACCTGATTCAGAGCTCACATAATGAGCAAACCCCTAGTTCCAAGACATTTGGAAAAATCCATTAGTGGCAATTATGTAACACATCAGTTGCCTGAAGTGGCTATAACAATTGGGACAGACAAGAGGCTGACCAAAAATTTTAAAATGAAAACCTGGAAAATGAGATGTCCATAGGAGGCTTTGGAGAGCTCCAGTTATACCCCTAGGCCACACACATGTGCAGGGATGTGTGCATGCCTAGGGAAGATCTTAGAAGAACCTGATATGTCACTTTTGGTTAACCTTGAGGGATTTCAAAGCAACTCATGAAGTCTAACGTAGAGTTATAAACTGCTGGAAAATTGAAGATATGCCCTAATGTTCAATAGCGCAAAGGGTAAAAGACTTATTAGTAACATTATTTAAAACAATCTCTCTTCAATCATTATGACTTATTAGTAACATTATTTAAAACAATCTATCTTCAATTATTGTCTAACCACTTGTTTTTATACCAAAAACTTCACTGATTACATACTACTTGAAAGACTTTTCAAAATTAATACAAGAAAGTCACTAAACAAACAAAGAGCAGCAAACATCAACAACAAGAAACACTGGGAGGAGATAGAACATGATGCCTAGAATTTTCACATTATATTATTCAACATTTTCAGTTTGTTCGTTTGTTTATTTATTTATTTATTTATTTATTTATTTTTAGATGGAATTTCACTTTTGTTGCCCAGGCTGGAGTGCAATGGTGAAATCTTGGCTCACTGAAACCTCCGCCTCGCAGGTTCAAGCAATTCTCCTGCCTCAGCCTCCTGAGTAGCTGGGATTACAGGTGCCCACAACCATGCCTGGCTAATTTTTGTATTTTTACTAGAGACAGGGTTTTATCACGTTGGCCACGCTGATCTTGAACTCCTGACCTCAGGTGATCCATCTGCCTCAGCCTCACAAAATGCTGGGATTACAGGCATTAGCCACCACACCCGGCCAACATTTTCAGTTTTTTTTTTTTTTTTTTTTTTTTTTTTTGAGACGGAGTCTCGCTCTGTCACCCAGGCTGGAGTGCAGTGGCACGATCTCGGCTCACCGCAAGCTCCACCTCCCAGGTTCACACTATTCTCCTGCCTCAGCCTCCCAAGTAGCTGGGACTACAGGCACCTGCCACCGCGCCCGGCTAATTTTTTTATATTTTTAGTAGAGAAGGGGTTTCACCATGTTAGCCAGGATGGTCTCGATCTTCTGACCTCATGATCAGCCTGCCTCAGCCTCCCAAAGTGCTGGGACTACAAGTGTGAGCCACTGCGCCCGGCCCATTTTCAGTTTTTAACAAAAATCTATGAGACATACAAGAAACAGGAAAGTAGTCCCTATATACAGGAACAGACAAACAAAATTAAACAACAGTCAATGAAAACAGTTCCTGAGCCTGTTTGTTGGACTCACTAGATAAAGTATTTATTTACTTTAAATATGTTCAAAGAATGAAAGGAAACTATATAGAAAGAACTAAAGGAAAGTGTGGTACAATGCCTCAACAAACAGAATATTAATAAAAAGATAGAAAGTATTTTTAAAATGTCAAATACTAATTCTACAGTTGAAAAGTACAATAAATTAAATTAAAAATTTGCCAGGAAGGCTCGACAGCAGATTTTTGCTGGCAGGAGAGAAAATTAAGGAATGTCAAGATAGGTACATTGATATCATTCAGTTTTAGAAACAGGGAAAAAATGAGGGAAAATGAAGTGCCTCAGAAACCTATAGAACACCATCATGTGTACCAATAATCAGATTCACAAAAACTTCGGGAAATACCATTTCCCGAAGTTTTTAACTTCAGGTAGTAAAAGGTCACTTAACAATGAATTGGAAGAAAGTATAGACGTACTAAGAACCACAGAAAAAGGAACGGAAAGAATAATTGAATGAATAATGGCTGAAAATCTCACAAATTTGATGAAAAACTTTAATCTACACACTGAAGAAGTTCAACAAATTCCAAGTAAGATACACTCTAAGATTTTCATACTATGATGATTAATTTTACATGTCAACTTGTCTGGGCCATGAGGTGCTGAGACATTTGGTCGAACATTATTATGGATGTTTCTGTGAAGGTATTTTTGGCTAAGATTAACATTTAAATCAGTAGACTGAGTAGAAGAGTTTGCCCTACATAATGTGGGTGAACTTCATCCAATAAAGTGTTGAATAGAATAAAAAAAGCCAACCATCCCCGAAGTAGTAGAGAACTTTTCCTGCCTGACGGCCTTCAAAATGGGACATTGGGTTTTTTTCCTACCTTAGTACTCAAACTGAAACTTTGTTTCTTCCTGAGTCTCAAGGCTCCTGGTTTTCAGACAGGAACTACACCATTGGCCCTGGTGTTCAGTTCTTTAGCTCTCCTGAGTTTCCAACTTGCTAACTCAACACACCCTGAAGATCTTGAGATTTATCAGTCTTCATATATCTATATTTTATATATAATGAGTATCTTTATATGCACTTACACACATCCTACTCGGTCTTCTCTGAAGAATGTTGACTGATACACCTACCTAGATATGTCATGTTCAAGCTATTGAAACCAAAGACAAGACCAGAATCTCAAAAGTGAAAAAAGCAAACTGTCTCATCAATAAGACTGCCAGCTAACATTATGTCAAAAACCATAAAAGTTAAAAGACAGTGAGATGGCATATTCAAATTGCTGAAAGAAAAAGATTGCAACCAAAAACTCTATATTCAACAAAACTATCCATCAAAAATTAAAAAGAAATGAATACATTTCAAGATAAACAAAAACTAAGGATTCAATGCTAGCAGACCTTTCCTACAAGACATACTAAAGGCTCCAGGCTGAAATGAACAGACACTAGATAATAACTTGAATCTACATAAAGAAATAAAAAGCATTAGTAGAGGTAACTTTATAGGTAAAAATAAAAGATAACATAAATTTATTTTTGTTGATAAATATTTTCTCCTATTTGATTCAAAAAACTACAAAAAGTAAAAATTAAAAAACTGTGATTATATAATATATAATGATCCTATATTGTGTGTATTAGTCCATTTTCACACTGCTATAAATATACTATCTGAGACTGGGTAATTTGTAAACCAAAGAGGTTTAGTTGACTTACAGTTCCGCGTGACTGTGGAGGCTTCAGGAAACTTGCAATCATGGCAGAAGGGGAGGAGAAGCAGGCACCTTCTTCACAAGGTGGCAGTTGAGAGAGAGAGAGAGCAGGGGAAACTGTCACTTTTAAACCTTCAGATCTCATGAGAATGCCCTCACTATCATGAGAACAGGATGGGGGAACTGCCCCCATGATCCAGTCACATTCCACCAGGTCCCTTGCTGGAAATGGGAGGGTTACAATTCAATGAGATTTGGGTGGGGACACAGACCCAAACCACATCACTGTATAATGCATAATGATCTTACAGTGTAAAAAGATGTAATTCTGTGAACATAAAACATAAGAAGGAGGAAGGAAACATCATGTTATGCAGCAAAGTTTGTGTATACAACCGAAATTTAGTTGATATTCATCTTAACTAGAGTATTTTAGATGATAATTATAATTCCAAGAAATTATTAAGATAATTCATAAAAATATGTAGTAAAGAAGGAAGCAAAAATATAATTAGAATGGTCCACCAAAAAAAATCTAACACAAAAGGCAGTGATGGAAGAAGAAAGGAAAGACATAAGATAAAACAAATAGCCAAATTAAAGATGTAAATCTTACTATATTAATATAATAATATAATAATATACAATAATATTAAATATAAATGATGAATTGTATGCTCAGAGCAAAATACAGAAATTGGAAAAATGTGTTATTCAACAATATACTCTCTATTAAAGACATACTTTAGATTCAATGACAAAAAGAGATTTAAAGTAAAAGGATGGGAAAAAATACCATGGAAACAGTAAATAAAAGATAACAAGTATGTTTGTATTAATATTAAATTTAAAAGACTTTAGTACAAAAATTTTTTTCTGGAGATAAACAGTGGCATCTATAATAATAAAAATGTCAATCCATTAGGAAGTTGTAACATTATAAACACATAAATACCTAACAGAGCCCCTGAATACATGAAGTAATAACTGACAAAATCAAAGTAAGAATAGAGAATTCAGCAATAATAGATGTGGAACTCAATACTCCACTTCCAACAATAGCTGGAACAGCAGGTAGAAAATCACAAGAAAATAAATTATATGAACAACACTATCAGCCAACAAGATTTAAGAGACATCTATGGAACATCCCGTCCCACACCACGTGGAGCCTTCTTGGGTAGAACATATGTTATGCCATAAGACAAGCCAGAATAAATTTAAAATGATCAAAATGATACAAAAGTGTATTCTCTAACCACAATAAAATGCAATTAGAAATTAAAAACAAATAAATTTGGAAAATTCACAAGTATGTGGAAATTAAACAATACATTTCAAAATAATCAATAGGTCAAAGGAGAAATGAAAAAAGGAAATAGAAAATACTTTTAGATGAAAAAAAGTGATAATATATCAAAACTTAGAAAGTGTAGCTAAAGTGGTGGTCGGAGGGAAATGTGTATATTAGAAAGGTAGAAAGACCTTATATCAAACACTACCTCAAGAAACTAGAAAAAAGAAATCTAAACACAAAGCAAAAAGAAATAAGAAAATAAAGATTAGGCTGGAAATAAATGAAATAGAGAATAGAAAAACAACAGAAAACAGTCAGTGGAACCCAAATTTGGTTTTTGAAAAAGACCAACAAAGTTGACAAATCTTTAGTCAGAAGGTCAATGAAAATATATAGAAATAAAAATTATGGAATATAAAATAAAGACCTAAAGAGGATGCTACTGACCTTGCGTAAATATATATAAGAGAATACTATACCATGTACAACTGTATATCAACGAGTTAGGTAAATTAAATGCTATGGACCAAATTATAGAAAGATACAAACTACCAAAAATCAGGAAGAAACAAAAAATCGAAATAGATTCAAAACGAGTAAAAAAAAAATTAGTACATTAAAACATTTTTACAACTAAAAGTCTAGGCTTCACTGATGAGTTCAACTAAAGGTTTAAAGAATAAAAAATAGCAATTCTTTACAAACTCTTCCAAAAAATAAAAAAAGGAGAGAAAACTTACCAATTCATTCTATGGGAGCAGTATTACTTTGATACCATCATGTAAGATGATACAAAAAGAAGAAACTAAATTACTATCAAATTACTAGCCAAATTACCAGCAAACTGAATCCAGCAACATATAAAAAGTATTATATACAATGACCAGGCAGGATTTATTCAAGGAATGCAAGTTTGTTTTAAAATGTGAAAATCAATGTAATATATGACATTAATAAAGGACAAAAAATACATGATCTTCTTAACAGATGTAAAAAAAGAATTTGACAAAATAAACCACTCTTTGTGAAATAAATACTCAGTGACCTACAAGCAGGACTTCTTCAATGTCATCAAGATAAATGTCATATTAAGAATGGCCAGTCTCACCACTTTTATTTAATATTATACTAGATTTTTTAGCCAGGGCAATTAGTCAAGAAAAAGTATTAAAAGTCATTCAGATTGAAAATACAGAAGTGAAGCTACCTCTGTTCTCACATGATAATTTTATATATGTAGAGAGTCCTAAAGAAGTCACAAAACACTACTAGAATTAGGAAACAATTTCAGCAAAGTTTTAGGAAACAAGATCAACATACAAAAATCTAATCTATTTCTATACATTAGCCATGAATATCTTGAAAATGAAGTTTAAAAAATAATTTACAACAACATGAAAAAGGATAAAATGTATAAATAAATTAAAGAGGTATAAGACTTTTACACTAAAACCTACAAAACATTTTTAGATGAAATTAAAAGAGGTAAACAAATTGAAAAGACATGCTATGCTTGTAGATTAGAAGATAATACCTTAAAGATGGCTTCAGGTTCATTCCCCAATTGATCTACAGATTCAATGAATTTTCTTTTTTCTTTTCTTTTCTTTTTTTTTTTTTTTTCAGAAATTGGGAAGCTGATCCTAAAATTCATATGCAAATGAAAGGAATAACAATAAATTTAATGAGTGACAAAATAATATTTTATAAAAAGGAAACAGTGATATTTTGGATTCTTCTCTACCCTGACCCTTCTTTAACTTTAGCAACCTTTAGGGTTGAAGGTTCCTATAGTTCAAGGAAGAATAAACATAAAATGGCCATGATTTCCCTCCCCTCTCTACTGAAAACAAACTATGAGTTTAGTTCAGGAACAGAGAAAAACAAACACACAAATAAAAAACAAAACAAGCAAAAAGCATGTGCCTGGTATAAAATTGAACAGAGACATTTCAAATCAGGACCCAGGACCATTTCAGTGTGTTTACAAAACTTCTGCGCCCTAAGGCCTCCCTGAGATGAAGTGACATGCCCTTCTCAATATGGAATTAAGCATGGTATTTCAAGTTGTTTCTTTTTCTTTTTTTGAGATGGAGTTTCGCTCTTGTTGCCCAGGCTGGAGTGCAATGGTATGATTTCGGCTCATCTCAACCTCCCCTCCAGGGTTCAAGCCTCCTGAGTAGCTGGGATTACAGGCGCCCACCAGCACACTTGGCTATTTTGTGTTTTAAGTAGAGATGGGATTGCTCCATGTTGGTCAGGCTGGTCTCGAACTCCCAACCTCAGGTGATCCACTAGCCTCGGCCTCCCAAAGTGCTGAGATTACAGGCCTGTGCCACCACGCCCAACCTGAATATTTCGATTTTTAAAATGTCTCCTCATGCCCTGCAGTTCTTCTTAGCAGCCCAGTGAGAGAAGCGCAGACTCCTGCCTCTGAATTTAACTGACAGGAATGAATCATGCTCATTCAGAGAAATGACCTGCATTTTGTCAGATGCCATGCTCTGCACAGTCTCCTCTCAGTGGGACAGCCAGACGGCATGAAGAGTCATAGTGCACAAGGTTAGCAGGTGGTAAAGAAATGGCAAGCCAGTAAGGAGAATGATAGTCCTGGAGAAAAAAGTATTGTCCTTTAATAGCCACTGAGTTGATACTGTTCATTACAGTACAATTTCTGGCAGAAGGCTCAGTCTTTATCCCTGTACTCCTGGTTCTTAAGCCAGACCATGACTTACGTGTTGGGAAGAAAAGCTGTTGTGTGTAAGAGAATGGACTTTGAGAGTGCATAATCTACATTTGGGTCTTAGCTCTGGAACTTGAAGAGGCAAAGTGATATGGCCAAGGTCTCACAGCTACGATGGTTAAGCTTCTTCAACTGCGAAGTGCCAGTAACAATAGTGTTTTCTTCATAGGGTTGCTATAAGGATTAAGGTATCGAAAGCATGTTAAGCATGTTTTACCATAAGTGACAATTCTCGGGTCATTTTTATTACATGAGAAGCTGATTTTTACTTTAAATCAGTATTCTAGTCAGCTTTCATAGATTTCCAGACTCTTGAACCCAATTCTGTTAACCAGATAAGAGATTGGTTTGGCAGAACTATCATATGTATTTCCCAGAAGTTATCCTAGATTTGGACTATGCCTAACATTCCAAGCCTATTAATTTCATAGAATATAGATTGTAATGGGTCAAGCAGAAAGAAAGCATTAGAGACTTATAGTTGCCTAACTCAAGAATTACACACTCCCTTAAGCAAAATGAGAACGATGTTTGGACTCTTTTGCCATATTGATCTTGTAAGGAAGTCAAATAACTGTGTCAGAGGGTTGGGCATAGAAAGGGGGCTTTGCACTTTCAAATGGGTTGACAATAATTATTCATCTTTTTAAGATAAGGAAAGTAAAGTCAAGAAGGTTAATCTCACCAAATAGCAAATCATTTTTTAATTGTCTACTTCGAAACAAGGTCTTTTGATTCTCAGCTCATTGAGTTTTACTTGAGGCTCCATAGGAGCAAACAAAAAAAGCAAGCTTGAACACTGACTAGGATAGGTATCATGAAAAAAGTGAAATCTTAACAAATCTCATGGTGATAAGTAGAGGCAGATTTGAGGATTCTCCTTTTTTCATTTACCCAATAAAGGAAATAGTTGCCTTTGTTTCATCTTACTCTGTTGGTATGCATGTAATGCATGTCATACAGCTGGAAAAAGTCATCCTGGGAAGAACTTCCTTATTTCAAAGGAAAACATAAATTGAACCATTGTGGGAGAAACGAAGCCATCAGGCACAACTATGATGTTTTAAATGAGACTGTACTAGGCCAACAGGTAACCTTGGTGCTGAGTCAAACCCCAGAGAAAGATGGTGACAGATCAACGGAAGAGTGGAGGGGAGAGGTGGAGCAGGAGCTTGGAGCTGGCAACCAGCCAGGAAGCTATAGAGGAGCTAAATTGTGCATCTTATTTAGTACATTTATTATAGGAACATTTCTAAACAAACATCCCGAAACAAATGTGACTATTCATAAGCTCCCTGCTGTCCTGAGCAGATTTAGTGCTTGACAATTTTATCCTAATGGCTTTGTGGTGTTTGCTGAGTTTCATCTCTTTACAGCATTTTATGAATTGTCATTTTGCGGGGATTTTAAACAGGCTGCATTTGCCCTTCATTTGTGGTTGTGCAACCAAGTCAGAAATGGATACATGTAGAGTGAAGATGGCACAGGAATGGGAAGAACATGGTTGTCTAAATCATATTCAACTTAAGTTTTTGGTTGGCATTTATCAGATCATTATTCTTCCCTATTGTTTATTAATTTATTCTAAGAACTTTTGAACATCTCTTTTGTATTGGGGTTTGAATTCTAGATCCTGGGAGCACGAAGAGGGATAAGGTGAGATCCTGACATCAGGAAGTACAGTTTTCAGAGCTGGGGACAAACCTGAAAAAGGTGAAGGCAGACCTAGATAAATAAAGATATCAAATGGTGTGAGGCATAAACAGGGGTATAGTGATTCTACCCGGAAAGTAATGGGAAGATCAAGAATGCATTTCAGAGAAGAAATGATGAGGGTATCATTGATATAGAAATAAAGTGAGCAGACAAAGTCAGCAATAGGCAAGATATGAATTAGCTTGGTGGTTTAGAAAAATGGAAGCAGATCAGAATAACTGGAACATGAAGGGGAAACAGAGGAGTAGATACAGCCTGAGTAAAGACTGGTAAGACAGGGCCAGGGGATGGATAACTCTATACACCATGTGAAGGAGTAGAGATGTAAATAAGTTGAAGTTCCACAGCCAAGATGACAAGTGGTATAGATGGAATAAAGGCAGTAGCACTGTGGCCAGAGGGGACAAAAATTAGATATGATTGATGGAAAGGGCATAGAATCTACAGTATTTGATAACACGTTGAATGAGTGGTGTGTGAGGAAAAGTGTGGAATCTAGAATGGGTCCGAAGTCTCTAGCTTGCGTGACTGAGTAATATGATCATGTAAAAGGATGTAAATCTCATTTGACATCCCAAGCTAGGGAAGCAGAATATACTCTTTAAATATATAAACAAAAAGTATACTAGAAGGAAGTATAACAAATATTAACAATGATAATCAATAAGTGATGCAATTATAGGTTATATAATATGTTTCATTCAGTTGTCCAGTATTTTGCAAATTAAAAATAATAAACGTGAGTTACTTTTAGGACAGGAACAACTATAATAAAAGTTTTTAAAAAATAATTGTAAGTAGAATAAAAAGAAGTTCCTATAAAGTATTTTTCTTGGAGCTTGGCTTATGTAAAAAGTTGTATGAATTGAAAAAAACAGAACTCTATGAATATGCTGAATGATAAGGATTCCATTTTGAGTCATGATACATACTTCCTTCTTTTTTTCTACTTTTTGACACTGATGTAATTCTCAAACTATATCGAACTACAACACAAATAGCATGATAGGGAACAGCGCTTAAGGCTGGCTTATTATTAACAGATTTAAAAACCTAGTGGTTAGGAAGGAGGAACATGGGCGTAGAGAAAGACTTTTCTTGTTTTCACGATCCATGACACCTACTGGATATATGGCTTGGTGCCAGTACCACTTCTTGTGTCACCATTCCCTCAGGGTTTCAGAAATGCTTTTGGAGGAGATAGTATTAAAAGTATCTATATGCACAAGTTTTCCTGGATAGTATTTCTATGCATCAATCTTTCACATCCATGCTGTACGTATTTCTACACATAGGCTTGGACACCGTTTATCAGCTTTAGTATTCTTTAGAGTGACAGTTATTTCCTAATACCTTTAACATGATTTGTCAGCAGATGCTCCTACACACTTTAAATTTTAAGAAATTGGCCCATTGTCCTTTGAATTTGAGCTGAACTTTTATTTCATGAAAGTCATGAGAGTTAATTTAAAACATTCTTAGCTCTTGAGTCTAAAGAGCATTTACTTTTGTCTGAAGACACCTTTACACAGAAAAGAAAAAAAAAATCGATAGCTGACCTTAAAATTTTCTTACTTCAAAGAGACCACTGACTATTCTTTTCTACTAGTTATTTGTGAACCTGTATCCTCATCTGAGAGTCTTTGCTTTTGATTAGAAATTCAACTTAAGCTTTTTGTTTATCTTTCGTCCACAGTATTTCATAAGAAAAGTAATCCACCCTTTAGAGGCTGTTGCAAATTTGAATTACTAAAATCCTGAAGCGGAACTGAACATTTGCCAGGATTTCACTTTGTGTGCAGTATTGTGCTCCCTCTTGATGCTTCTATCATTTCTGATTTTGATACCAGATTTCAGTTTTCTTTAATTATGAGAAGCTATAAGAACACCTCCTTGTTCTTTCTCCATTCTTAGAGGGAAGCAGAGGGAGCATTGATGAACTTAAGCTCCCATTAGAACGTTAAAGTCTTTAGAGATGAGCTGAATATCATAAAGCAGTCTTTTCTGTCTTACCTTTCTCCTATTACCTCTGTTGCTTTTTTTTGCCTTGGCTCAATGCCTATTTCAATGTTGGGATTTCTGAGCTCTCTTGGGACTCAGAGGTTACAGCATATGATCATACTCTAGTGGCAAGTGGGCAGATAAAACTACCCATTTACCCATTTGCTAGCAAGATTGAGACAGGAAGATGCACTTTGAGAATGCATTTTACCCAGGGGGATCATAATGACAAGCCATAGCCAGCAACAGATGACTACTGAATGGACCATCTATCTCTGTAAAAGGCATTTCAACATGGTGAAGCCAGTAGCTGAGAGGCCAATTGAACTTTTAAAACAGTGAACAACATGCATCGGGGCCTTATCTTCCAAGTTCTTATTTTATTACATTCCTATACCTTCAAAGTACAGAGATAATATTTTTTTCCATGAGAAGATTAAGATTTAGGCCAAAAGATTCTCTTTTGAGTTGTGTGAGAAAATGAGTAGAGGGGAGAAAGAGTGAAATGGTACCTCTTTGCATATTAGATTCTATTCTCAATCAGCACATTGCAGTTACATCCTGAAAATTAATGAGAATTTTTTTTTTTTTTTTTTTTTTCCTATAATTGTGTTGAACTTGTATCTGAATTGATGGCTTAACTTCTCAAAAATGTAGGTCTGGAAGATACGTACCTCAACATAAAGGAGAAAAGTAATATATTATCAAAATGGGATATAATCTAGATATGAAAGACTTGGCTTTGAATTTTGTTGTTAGCTAAGTCAGTCTAAGTGACACTAAAAATATAGAAATAAAGACAATGGCTTCATAAATTTTAAATAAAATATTTTAAAATATCTATTAAAATTAAAGATAAAATTCTGTAACTTAGAATTTTAAGATATGACATAGCTACATAACCTTAATCAGCGTAAGTTTTATTATGGCTATAGCTATAATTTCATTAAGAAACCCATTTGGTCTCTAATGAATCAAACTCAGTAAACTTCAATTTTCCAACTTCAACCAATCTGAGGGTGTATTATCTCCATTTTCTTAGGTAGTGACTTGATATTTTTAACAGAGCTTTGAACTGTTTAAATGTTTTTGTCATATGCCTCAGAGAGATTTAGTCCCTGACTAGTTGTCAGTACAGATTGTGATTCTTAAGTTGTCTTTATTATGGCCTGAATCAAACAAAACCTGAGTTCCCTTCACCACCATGAAATCATTGCCCTTTCCAAGCAGTCTCAATGTTTATACATATGTCACCTAAATGCACTTTTCTTAAAACTTCTCCGGATAGCAGTTGTTTCCATTAAGATGTGGAAATAGCAAATTAGCGAGCATGCAGCTCTTGCCTATGATGTGGGGAGCACCACCAAATAAAGATGAAAGTGCAAACCTTTTCTTGCTCACTTGTCTAAATTCTACTGAGTCATTGTAAGGAGAAGACAGAAGACAGTTGTCTCTTTGAATGGAGAAGATACCTGGTTAAATGTAAAATATATGGATTGTGTAATAAAGAAAGAATTATAAACATGTCAAGTAAATACATTGAGCATTGCTGAATTTGCAGGGCAAAATTTGAAATTGACATCCTGGAGAACAGTGAATATACCTTGATTGGCTATCACTTTTATAGCATTTCCTCTACTTTGTGGTGATTTACTAGGACAGTTTCCTAGTCCCCATATTTTTGTTCTCCTAAACTGCACATGGCACGCATTCCAACTCGCACCTCCGCAGGCTGTTGTAAGCCTTCACCTTCTGGTCACAACATTCCTACAGATAACTCCTAAGAGTACTCCTAAGAGAGTGCTTGCATATAATAAATGACATGTGATTTCTATTAAACAGTCTTAGGAGATTGTGGATCAGTGTATGCGTAATCCTTCATTAGTCTTTTCCTTGCATGATTGTGGTGGCCCTTGAGAAAAATGAAGACTTTTTTTTTTCTTTTCCTGTTTCGGAATGTAAGGCAGGATAAAGCACAAAATTCCAGGACTAGGGAAAGAATGCCTTAGAATTTCGTTTTTTGGTTTTCACGTGAAGACTTATCTTGGATTTAATAGTGTCCATGTATGGATTTAGTTCTTAATTTATAGCTTCATCATGAGTGGTTTCTCAAACCTTTAAAGTCTGTTTTCATTTCCTGTGGGCGGAGTATTTCTTTTTCGTTCTCTCCATAAAGCATATCTCTGTAGTATTTGTTTGTCAGTCAGGCAGGATCCTAGCAGGAACAGATGCTTATACCTCAAATTGAGTCTTTTGAGGAAAGTGTATTAGAAAGCCCATCCACAAAGGTGTGGACAGACTATAAAAAGGCAACACAGGATGAAGTGTGCTTACGGAAAAGTGACAGAGGCGGCATTTCCACCCCTGCAAACGGAGAGTCACTGGAGCTAGCGAGACGACAGAGAGAGCACTCTATATCACTATTCCAAGTAGTACGGATGCAGAAAAGAGAGAGAAGCCAGGGCAATTAATGTATTCTCTGAATTTCCTCTCTTCCTTTCCTCTCTCAAAACTGCTGCAGTTGCCTCCCATCAGAAGAACTAATCAGATAAAAGAAAATGGGACCTGGGCCAGGATCGGTGGCTCATGCCTGTAATCTCAGCACTTTGGGAGACCAAGGCAGGTGGATTGCCTGAGCTCAGGAGTACGAGACTAGCCTGGGCAACATGGTGAAACCCCGTCTTTACTGAAATACAAAAAATTATACAGGCATGGCGGCATGCTCCTGTAGTTCCAGCTACTCAGGAGGCTAAGGCAGGAAAATTGCTTGAATCCAGGAGGAGGAGGTTGCAGTGAGCCAGATGGTGCCGCTGCACTCCAGCCTGGAAGACAAGGGACCCGTTGTTTCTGTTGATGCAGTTTTTGTAGATCAGCTCTCTAGAGTAAAGCAGGATGGAAAAATGCAAAGAGTAAAGCTGAAGGAGCAAATGGAAGATAATCAATGCACAGGATGAGTGTATTTTGGTCTCTGCTGCCACTACCGACAAGGCTGAGTGCACAGCAAATGTCCTGATTACTGGACTGAAAAGATCTGTAATTAGGAGCTCATTACACATCCACTGGAACTTCAAAAGTCTATAGTTTGATTTGGGTAAGTTATTCTCTGGAGCCCAAAAGAAAAGGCTTGAACAAGAGATCTTTAGTCATTGCCTGGTGAACATTCATGGTAGTACACTGGTTATTCTTGGATACTCCAGATTCATTCTCAGCACTGCTCTGGCTTGCTCTGTCTCCTGGGAAGCTGACCACTTCTGATTACATCTCAATTCTCCCTAGACCTTTAGCTTCTGGTTGGGGTTTCAAAATGAGAAGCTCTGGCTAAGCAAATAGGTGTTTTTGTTTGTTTGTTTCTTTAAATAAACTAATAAAACCCAAGAGGTTAGGGATTGTGTTTCTTTTTCTTTATTTCTTTCACAAACCCAGAAGAATAAGCATACATATATTACAATAAATATGTAGTACATTATTGATTGGCTGGAGGTTCATAAAACGTGTCTCAGTCTGCATCCCAAAACCAATTCCAACGTCCATTATGAATGCTGCTACAGGGAGAGATTTATTTCTCATCATGATTTACTCATTCAGCAAATATTAATTGACACTCCCGCCCACTCTATGCCATGTTGAGCTCTAGGAATTACAGGTGCAATGGAGGGTGATGCAGATGGAGCACTTGCCTTGATGGCACTTAGAGAATGACATGGTGAGAAGAGCTTGAGCTTCGCAGCCCAGCAGATGTGGGGCCCTGGTTCCAGGACTGGTTTTGTGAAATGCTGGCAAGCTTACATTATTTTTTACAAATCAGTTTTTCTCATTTGTAAAAATGGCGATATTAATATTTTGTAAGTTTATTTTTGAAAATTAAATAAAATAAGCATAACAGATCACTTATAATAGTACTGGGTACAGAGCCAGAGGTCAACACATATTAGCTACTGTGATTAGTGAACTGCATGGGGACAGGAAAGAGCATGAAAGGGCATTGACGATGCCAAAGTGGGAGCACTGGCCTTAGAGGGGGACAATTCCAAGCGTTGAACAAGCCATTTAAAAGAAGCCTATACCAAGAGAAGGGCCAAAAATTCCTTTCTTGGTGCAGTGAGAAAATCTTGCTTCTCAGAGTGGCAAGGCAAGATTCAGTGTGTCAGGATGCTTGGTACTGGGGTTTGCCTGTCAGCCCAACTTTCATGGCACCATGTCTTGAATCCTCTGGTGTGTATGGTTGAATCGGGGAGGAGAATAGCAGAACACTTGCTACCTCTCTAACAGAATTAAACTCAGAGGAAGGAGAGGTGCTGTTTTCAACTCCCCTAGTCCCTAGTTTTGACACTTTAGAGCCTCACTGGGGCTCAAAGAAAGACGATGGGATGCAGCAAATTGTGGAGACAGCTGTGATTCCAGTGAAAATTTTAGTGAAGGCATTAGTCAGTAGTTGTTTGGAAGAGACAATAGGCATGCCCGGAGGACCTGACAACCAAAGGGTGTTGAGATTTAGGATAGATAAAGCAGGAGATGAGGAAATAAAAACCAGTCCTCATATAGTGGCTGTAGCGGACTAGCCCATAAATGCAGAACAGGGATGCACGGAGACATCCAGGGGGATAAATTACCCTAGGGTTGCATACAAATACCCGTGGGGATGAAATTACCAAAGAATTGGGGTTAGGGCCTCTCTGAGAGACACATTTTACTTCTCTTTTGGTGATTCCTAGTCATCTACATATTTCTAATGATGAAACATAGTTTCAAAAGTTAGGAAATACAAATAATACTTTTAGAATATTAATAATAATGCTAGAAAATTCTACTATAAAATATACAAAAAGCAATAATGTATAGTGTACAATGATAATGGGGTCCAGTGCTAGGATAAAGTTTTAAAGTACAGGTAGACAGACCTCTTTTCATTACACTTCACTTACTTGCACCTCACAGATACTACATTTTTTACAAAGTGAAGGTTTGTGGCAACTTTGCATCAAGCAAGTTTATTGGCACCATTTTTCCAACAGCTTGTGTTCACTTCATGTCTGTGCATCAATTTTGGTAATTTATGCAATATTTCAACTTTTCGTTATTATTATATTTGTTACAAGCGATCTATGATTAGTGATCTTTGATGTTATTGTCGTAATTGTTTTAGGACTCCACAAACTATGCCCATATAAAACAGGGAACTTAATCAATAAATGATGTGTGTTCTTACTGCTCCACCTACTGTCCATTCCCCCATCTCTCTCCCTCTCCTTGCCCCTCCCTATTCCCTGAGACACAGCCATATTGATATTAGGCCTACTAATAATCTTACAATGGCCTCTAAGTGGTCAAGTTAAAAGGAGAGTTGCACATCTCTCACTCTAAGTTGAAAGTTAGAAATGATTAAGCTTAGTGAGAAAGGCATGTCAAAAGCTGACTTAGGCCAAAAGTTATGCTTCTTGAGCCAAACAATTAGCTAACTTCTGAATGTAAGAGAAAAGTTCTTGGAGGAAATTAAAGGTGCTACTTCAATTGAGACACAGATGATGGGAAATCAAATGAGCCTTATTGCTGATATGGAGAAAGTGTTAGAGGTCTAGATAGAAGATCAAACTAGCCACAACATTTCCTTAAGCTAACACCAAACCCAGAGCAAGGCCCTAATTCTATAAAGCTTGAGAGAGTTGAGGAAGCTACAAGTGTCTTTGAAGCTAGCAGAGGTTAGTTCATGAGGTTTAAGTAAAGAAGCCATGTTCATAACCTAAAAGTTCAAGGTGAAGCAGCAAGTTCTGATGTAGAAGCTGCAGCAAGTTATCCAGAAGATCTAGGTAAGATAATTGATGAAGGTGGCTACACTAAATAGGTTTAGATGTAGATGGAACAGCCTTATATTGCAATAAGATGCCATCTTGGATTTTCGTAACTAGAGAGGGGAAGACAATCCCTGGCATCAAAGTTTCAAAGGACAGTCTGGCTCTTGTGATAGAGACTATTGCAGTGCAGCTGGTGATTTTAATTTAAAGTCAATGCTCATTCACAGAAATCCTATGGCCTTTAAAATTTATGCCAAATCTACTCTGCCTGCACTCTATAAATGGAACAACAAAACCTGAATGACAGTGCATCTGTTTACAGCATGGTTTACTGAATATTATAAGCCCTTTTTTTTTTTTTTTTTTTTTTTTGAGATGGAGTCTCGCTCTGTCATCCAGGCTGGAGTGCAATGGCACAATCTCGGCTCACTGCAAGCTCTGCTTCCCAGGTTCATGCCATCCTCCTGCCTCAACCTCCTGAGTAGCTGGGACTACAGGCGCCCGCCACCACGCTAGGCTAATATTTTTTTGCATTTTTAGTAGAGACAGGGTTTCACCGTGCTAGCCAGGATGGTCTCAATGTCCTGATCTCGTGATCTACCTGCCTCAGCCTCCCAAAGTGCTGGGATTACAGGCGTGAGCCACTGTGCACGGCCTAGAAGCCCACTTTTAAGACCTACCGCTCAGAAAAAACATTCCTTTCAAAATATTGTTATTCACTCACAATGTACCTGGTCACCAAGAACTCTGAAGAAGATAGACAAGAAAATGAATGTTCGTTTCACACTGATAACATAACATTCATTCTGCAACCCATGGACCAAGGGGTAATTTCACCTTTCTTTTATTTAAGAAATACATTTAATAAGGCAATAGCTGCTGGAGATAGTGATTTTCTGACAGATCTGAGAAAAGTACATTGAAAACTTGCTGGAATAGATTTCCCATTCTGTATGCTATTAAGAACACTCGAGATGCATGGGAGGAGGTCGGAATAGCAACATTAATAGGAATTTGAAAGAAGTTGATTCCAACCCTCATGGATGACTATGAAGGATTCAAGACTTCAGTGGAGGAACTAACTGTATGTGGTGGAAATAACAGGATAATTGGAATGAGAAGTGGAGCCTGAAGATGAATTACTGCAATCTCATGATAAAACTTGAACAGATGAGGAGTTGCTTCTTAAAAATAAGCACAGAAAGTGTTTTCTTTCTTTCTTTTTTTTTTTTTTGAAGAAATCCACTCCTAGAGAAGATAATATATGAACAGTGTTGAAATGACTACAAAGGTTTTTAGAATATTATAAAAACTTAGCTGATAAAGCAACTGCAGCATTTGAGAAGTCTGAATCTAATCCTGTGGGTAAATGTCGAACAGCATCACAGGCTACAGAGAATTCTTTTATGGAAAGAAGAGTCGGTCAATATGGCAGACTTTAATGTTGCCTTATTTTAACTAATTGTCACAGCTACCTCAGCCTTGAGCATCCACCACCCTGATCAATCAGCAGCCATCAACATCTAGGCAAAGTCTTCCACCAGCAAAAAGATTACAACTCTCTGAAGGCTTAGATAATCCTTAGTATTTTTTACCAATAAAGTATTTGCTAATGAAGATATGTACATGATATTTTATACATGATGTTGTTGCACACTTAATATACTACAGTATGGTATAATCATAACTTTTATATGCACTGGGAAACCAAAAATTTTGTGCGACTTGCTTCACTGAGATACTATTTTCATTGTGGTGACCTGGAACCAAACCCATAATATTTTCAAAGCATGCCTGTATTATTTTCTTTTAGTCCTGTCAGTGTGTCTCTGTGATAGCACTATAACTTTTGAGATAATTTGGAAATCTTTTGTGAAACTGAAACACACATGAAATAATCCTTCTTCCATTCTCTCTTCTCTTTATTCCCCATACCAAGAATGAGCCTGAATTGTGGTGCTATGATAGATGATGGGAGCAAGAACAGCCACAGACACAGTTGAGAACTTTTTTTTTTTTTTAACCCACAGACTAGATCAGCCTGGGTTATCTCATGTCCCACTTGTGGTAGCCTGTAATATGGTAAGTGTTTGCTGTCTCTGCTCTCTTGATTCCAATTTACTTCTCAGCCTAGCCTTAGCTTCTTTTCCCATCACTCTAGTGGAATACTTTTCATTAATGTCATAAGTGATCTATTAACTGACAAACCAATGGTATATACTACTTGACCACTTTAGTCTACTCTCTGATCATCTTCTTTCCTTTGTCTTCCTGCATGATCTTCTGTAATCATAACCACTGATCTTGCTATTTAATTTGCCCAACTTGCCGGGCACGGTGGTTCATGTCTGTAATCCCAGCACTTTGGGAGGCCAAGGCGGGCAGATCACGAGGTCAAGAGATCGAGACCATTCTGGTCAACATGGTGAAACCCCATGTCTACTAAAACTACAAAAATTAGTCAGGGGTGTTGGCACGTGCCCTGGGAGGCTGAGGCGGGAGAATTACTTGAACCCAGGAGGCAGAGGTTGCAGTGAGCTGAGATCATGCCACTGCACTCAAGCCTGGGCAACAGAACCAGACTCTCTCTCAAAAAGAAAAAAATTGTCCAATTTCCTCCTCTGCCCTCTCCTTATAGTGCTGCATTCCAAAGAAGTCCCTCCTAGGTCCTATATTATTCCAAATCTCGGCTATTCCCCTAAGGCACATCATATAATCAGTGGTTACTACTTTTTTTACATAAGACTCACAATTCTATATTACATCTCCAAACCCAAATTTCCTCCTGGGTCTCATATTCACATATCTAACTATTTTTGTCTATTGTGTGTGTGTTTTTTTTTGTTTTTTTTTTTTACTGGAGTGTAGCATACTCAACAAATATTTGACATAAAAAAAGGAACTCTTTGTATTTTCGCTCTTTTACAACATGCAAATTGCTCTAGCTTTTTGTTTATTCTAAGTTAATAGTGTCCTAGTCACACATGGAGACACTTTTGAGTCTTCACGCTCATGCTCCACAGTAAGTTGCAATCACAGTAACTATTTCAAAATACCTTTCAAATATGGCATTCTCATTGTTATTGTGTAACTTTTGAAAATCGTACAGACTTCTTTTTGGTTCCTCCTAACATGAACCATACTGTCACCAGAATTATTTTCTAATAAATAAAGATGATCATGCAAATTTCCAGCTTCCAAAACCATGTGGACTCCCAGTTGCCTTCAAAATTACATCTTAACTCATTACACTAGACTGTAAGAATCTTGCAATATCGTTTCCTATAATGCCCTTACATTTTTTTAATCTAAGAAAATACCCAATTATTCTTCAAGAGGCAGATCAATTGGCAAATTGATTGAAATTGGTTGAAGACTTTCAAGACTACCCAGCAAGTGTGATTTTCATTTCTTTTGTGTTCTCCCACACAGTTTGTTGTTATTGTTGTTGTTTAGGTAGCATCACTTTAAAATTTCCCAGAATAACATTTGTTAGTTTTCATTTTTTAATCTCCTATTTCTCAGCCTGATGCATGCATTACAGGGGCTCAGGGTACAGTTGAATCATGCATGAATGAATGAATGAAAAATACTGAAAAGCAGGAACTGATAGTAATATTTTGCTGCATCTATGCCAGTTTTGTGGGCTAACAGGCTTGGTATGTGACATCCATAGCTTCAGTTTTTCCTGAAAAAAAATGTAGAAAACAAGGATTTATAAGAAAACAGAACCCTCCTTTGCAGAGGCAAGAGTCAGAAAAAGCAATGGCATTTATCAGAGAGTTAGCATGGGGTAGTAAATTCATGTGACAAGGTTGAAGTCTTCCAGCCAGGCAGTCAACAATGGTTTAGTTGATAACCTCAGAATTTAGGGTCAATTTCTACTGATACTCTCACTCTCCTTTGACCAGAGAACTACTCCTTATCTTTATCGTATTTCTAATTTTGTTAAAATATTTTTAAAAAGCTATTGATTTAGTAGTCACTTTACTAATCCGTTTATTTATGGTAACAAACTCAATGGGTTGACCTGAACTATAATTTGTCATCTCTTTGCTATTTTCTGTTTTGTTTTCCAAAAACAATATGCTGTTAAGAATAAAGGCATCCCTATGTACATACAGGCTCTCTGGGCTAACTAGGTTTTTGTGGATGGAAGACAAATGATTGTAAACAAAGGGAGTTTCCTCTATTGTAACCTTGACCCATGAAGGCCAAGGAATGTATTGTTCATTTAAATGAAATTCATTTCGCTGTCATATTAGTTATGCTTGAAAGTTTTATATCCAGCAGAGATTTTCAGGGACATGCTGTTCCTGGAACAGTGAACATGCTAATGCAGACAGATAGAACTGTAGAACACACTTCAACAAGCATAGAAAATATAACGCAATAGAGGAAGAAGGAGGAAGGAAGGAAGGGAGAAAGGGTGGAAGAGAGAGAAAAACAGTGAGAGGAGAGAGCGAGAGAGCATGAGAACAAGTGAGCACATTTTCATCCTGATTTTTTTTTTTTAATAATAGTGTTATTGCATCAAGCTTTACAGCAAATTACATTATTTTCTTTATTTATTTTGGGAAAATATCCATTCCCTTTCCTAAAAATGATAATACATTCATGTGCTGTCAAGAACTGTGAAGGGTCTGATATCTTACCCTGCTTACAAGCCAACAATTTAGCCTGTACAGCTTCATGGATGCTGGCAGAAGATAGAAGATTCCTGGGTCGGAGATAGAGGACTTTATTACTCAGAGAACACCAGGCAGTGTGAACTTCATGTTTACAACAACTTTGCTTCCCGCCTCCTCTGAGTTCCACAGAGGAAACATGGAAATGGGCCCAGGTCGACGCTGCACACACAGCGGGTTCATATGTTAGCTGAAAAATCCTGAGCTTAGTTAACCCTCAATTTTATAAGGGACTGTTAGCAAACATGCCTGATTTTTGCCCTGCAGGGAGACATTATCTATATTATCCTCAACAGCAAGCAAATCTGTTTCTTACCCTGAAGGGAGACACTCTGTTTTCTAAAGCTATTTGCTGTACAAACATCCTTAAAACCATAGTTCTTACCTACACCAATGGATCTTGAGAATTATTTTTCCAAAGTTTAAAAACTGAAAAATTATAAAACTCTGCTCAAGTAATAAAGTTTTAATGCACAGTAATTAAAGATAATAGTAGTGGATATCATGTAATGCTTGCCACTTTACATAATGCCCTCCTATATATTTTTGCATTCAATCATATGTAAAATCAGTGATAAAAAAGCTAAATGCTTTCCAGGTTTGTAGGTAATGAGCCATGTTGGTAGGAAGAGGTTCTACAATTATCATGACAGTCACATACATTAGGGTGGTACAGCTGGAAATGGAGGTTATGAGAGCTATAATAAATCATGTGTTTGTGTGTGCTAGTGTTTCTTACCAGGTTATTGTAAAACAAATGTTATAAATTATCTACATGCATGTACTATTGACTTTCTGGCATTTTCCTTAATCAGCATCATTAAAACTGCATCACAACAGAATGAGAATGTGAGTGTAACTTAGAAATTAAAAATAGAGATACTATGGCCAGATGCAGTGGCTCACGCCTGTAATCCTAGCACTTTGGGAGGCTGACGTGGGTGGATCACTTGAGGTCAGGAGTTCAGGACCAGCCTGGTCAATATGGTGAAACCCTGTTTCTACCAAAAATACAAAAATTAGCTGGGTGTGATGGTGCGCGCCTGTAGTTCCAGCTACTTGGGAGGCTGAGGCAGGAGAATTGCTTGAACCCTGTGGGGAAGCAAAGGTTGCAGTGAGCTGAGATTGCACCAGTGCACTCCAGCCCGAGCATCACGGTGAGACTCCGTCTCAAAGAAAAGAAATACTAGAGGTGCTAGGTTTAGAAACAATTTTCTCAAAGAAATGTAAAATAAGATTTAAAAGATATCAAAATCCTATCTCCACAGATTGAGTACCAGAGAGACAAGCTGCAATTGTCTGCAAGCTGGAAAGACTTCACAGATATGCTACTGAGCAGCTCATGTTACCTTTGAGATTTTCTTTTCCTTTCCTTGTTAGAGAATTAAAATCAATCTTGAATCAAAGGCACGTTGGCCATTAGTGTTGAAGGGCCCCAAAAGAAACCTGCAGCACAGAGAACTTTAAGCGTTAGTTTATGCCCATTGTAATTAATTGAGAATAACAGAATTAACAAGAATACAAGTTGTGGTAACTCATGGCTATAATCCCAGCATTTTGGGAGGCCTAGGTAGGAGGATCACTTGAGTCCAGGAGTTTGAGGCTGCAGTGAGCTCTGCTTGCACCACTGTTCTCCAACCTGAGGAAAAGAGTGAGATCTTATCTCTATAAAATGAAACAAAACAAAAAACAAAACAAGTCCAGGGCCTCCTTGCTCAAGGAGCTGATTTTCTTAGCTATAGCAATTATGATGGAAAGCAGTTCTGACATGATTTTACAGATGAAGCAAACCTTCACTTGTAAAATCTTATTTGTTCCTCTTCATTTCTATCACCACCACCCTACTTTCAATTCTTGTTACTTCTGTATCTAGAATAGTGCACAGCAGTACCAGAAGTTGAATGAATATTTGTTAATTTCAGAAATGTTTATGTTTTGCTTTGAGATTATTTTGGATTCTGGTAATTATTCTACCTCCAACCAATCTATGCTTTCCTTCTGATCAATATTGCTTTAAAAAGAACAGAAATCTTAAGTAAGGAGGGAATTATTTATCCATCCACTTAGCGATTGAGAAAACTGAAGCAAGGAGAGGTGAGGGACCTTCTTTTCTTGTGCAAAGCATAATGAAAGAGATATCACTTGAATTAAGAAACAGCATAATTATGAAGACATGATTCATGGGTTCTTTGTGTAATTTAGATAAGTCACAACTATTGTGCATCAAGAAATATGACAGAGCATGAATGGAAAATAAAGTGAATGGGAAGTAGTATATTGCAGTGGTTCAATAGAGACTGGAGATAGACTGAGGGGTCCAAATTCTACCACTATCATATCTAACCTCTAGTTGTGGAACTTCAGTATATTTCTTAATCTCTGAAAGTCACATTTAAAAAAATCTGTACAATGATGATGATAGTATTTTATTCCGGTGTTATAATTAGAATTAAAGATTAAGGGAAAAAGCTTAGTAAATCTGGCAAATAATGAAATAAATACATTTAACATTATTTGTTAATCTTATCATATTATCACCATCATAGTTGTCATTAACATAGGAATACATTAGGAGATCAGGCTTTGCCAAACTCAGAGTCACAGAGTGACACTGTTTTATAAAATAGGACAGGAAGCTCTTATCAAGGGTTGTAAGTATAAGCCAAAACTATGAAAAAACGTTGTGTTTGGGTATATAAGAAAAGAACAGAGGAACAAGTTGCCTAAACGTATTTAAACAAATACTTTTCTTTCTGCTATAGTAGAGTCTAAGATGCCTACATCTGGTGCTTTTGTCCAGGAGTATCTCAAATGTATCATGAAATACCTGACACTGTTCATAAATCCATGCATTTCAATATATGTCTATTTTTTGAAGTGCATAAGTATGATTATTTGTGTATACAGGCTCCAAGTTTCTTTGAGATGTAAATGAGAATACATCTCTTTTGCATATGAGCATAATTGCATGAAATATGGTATAGAATTTAAGAAAATGTTATATTCATAAGTTCTTTATTAGATTAGCCTCGTGGCAACCCAAATTGTTTCTTATGCTCTTTCTGTCATTGTGAGCCATTCCATTGACATAAACGCACAAAGTAAAAGGCATCAGTAGAATTGTATACTGGTTTAATGAGACTGTAAATAGGCATTGCCACTGTTCATAAAACTTCATTGGCATTAGAAAGATGCCTCCATTTATCTAATACATCGCATGGCTGCACAAGTAAAGTTTTGGCAGGTACCTGGTCAGGGACTGTCAGAGAGATTCAGGGCTCAGGAAAAGAAACATCCCTATTTCGTCACATGACACATCTCAGTCAACCTCTATGGAGACTATTGTAAAGAACTGCAAAAGATTTTGGCCAACTATATTAATAGTAGTTTAAATTTTAAAACATACCCCTTCAGAACTGTATAAATATTATATCTAAATGTAATATTAGCAGCAAATATTTCTCAATAGGGCTTACTATATGCTGGGACTGTACTGGGTTCTTTACAAGAATTACTTCATTTAGTCCTTATGGAAATAGTATTAACATTTCCATTTTATAGATAAAATAAATGAAGCACAGGAAAATTTGCTCAAACTCATTTTCCTAGTAAGACAAACTCAAGATTTGAATCCAGGCCATTTGTCCTCAGAGCTCTAATTCATAAATATTAATACTATGCAATATTTGATTCATATTAACTGTATGCTGCTGAGAAAGAACCAATAGTTTTTTATGTTAATTTTTCATTTCACTTAGGAGACAAAGCATTGATTGATCAAATAGTTTCTTATTGTGTTTGTCAGGATAAACTAATCTATGCTATGATTACAAATAAATCTCCAAATCTCAGTGGCTTAACCTAAAAAATTGTTTATTTCTCACTCATACGTGGTACCAGGTGGTACTCCTTGGCTGTTCTCAAATTATGGTTCAAGGTCTGAGCCATTTCTGTCCACCGTGCTGAAGATCTTTGCTTTCAGTTGAATGGATGTGAGAGGGATACCAGGAAGAATGCGTACCAATTCTTAACTGCCTTTTTTGCTTATGATCTTATTGATGAAATTCGCAGTCATATGCTGTCAATTTAGATCCAGGAACACTGAGAAATGTAGTCCTCTTTTGTGAAGAGAAAGAGGAGACACTGGTGAATACACAGTAAGTTTCTCCTTAAGCTTCAGATCACAGATATTTCTTTCTACTTAATTCCTTTTCTTCAAGCATGTCTCATTGCACAGAAGGAAATCATAGAAGAATGTGAGATTGCTAAAGTTAATATTTAATACAAATTTGAAACCAGTAGCTTTCTTGAATTCTGCTGAAACAACAAATGGATATGCCAGTTTACACACATAAATTATAGGATAACCAGGATTGTCAATAACATCATATACATTAAAACTTCTGGGTATATTTTAGATATGAAGATTGATGCTAAGGAGTGGTTTGGCTTTAATTACTAGTTTCTGGTTACTTTACCAGTACTATGTAATGCAGCCTAGCACTTAATTTGTATACTGTGTGCTGTGAGTGTGTGTGTGTGTGTGTGTGTGTGTAATAGCCATATCTCACTAGCATGGTAAATTAAAGCAGTCAATAGTATTCACAATAATTTCATTTATCTAAAATAGATTTTTTTACTTAAGGAAAGCATGTTTTTTGGATATTGGGAGAATAGAGCATAAGCTGTTTATAAAGAAATCTTTTCATAGCAAACATCCTTCCTCCAAATCCACACTCCAAACACTAGAATTTACCATGCCCTTCTTTGCATCTCCGCTCTACTCTGTACATTCTTCTATCAGAACACTTGCATTTATTTTCTGTGTTTATTACTTGTAGAGGATAAACTTGTGCAATACTTAAACTCTACAAGTATTCTTTTATACCTAGTGCTCAAATGCCTTATCATAGCATGGGTTCCTCTTACGTAGAAAGCACTGAACAAATAGTTTTTGCAGGAAAGATGGAAAAATTAAAGCATGCGTGAAGAGCTCTATATTTAAGTACAGTGTAAGTGGCTATATATTTAAGTATGGATGACAGTGCTAGATTCACAGATCTAAAAGTCTTCAGTTTATCGGAGATGGTTGAATTCATTGCATAGGTGAAACTGAGCAAAGGGTGTGTGCATGGATGGCATATAAAAAGTTCAGGACAGGCCGGGCGCGGTGGCTCAAGCCTGTAATCCCAGCACTTTGGGAGGCTGAGACGGGCGGATCACGAGGTCAGGAGATCGAGACCATCCTGGCTGACACGGTGAAACCCCGTCTCTACTTTAAAAATACAAAAAACTAGCCGGGCGAGGTGGCGGGCGCCTGTAGTCCCAGCTACTCGGGAGGCTGAGGCAGGAGAATGGCGTGAACCCGGGAGGCGGAGCTTGCAGTGAGCTGAGATCCGGCCACTGCACTCCAGCCTGGGCGGCAGAGCAAGACTCCGTCTCAAAAAAAAAAAAAAAAAAAGTTCAGGACAAAGTGAGAAGGACTAGTCTAGATTTCTACTGAAAATGAAGCAGTTTCAATGAAGTAGAGCTGTATAAAATGACAATTTGAAGGAAGAATAACTTATGAATGTAACATAGACTGAGAAAAGCCAAGACAGCTGTTTAAATCAAGGAAATCTGTATCTGTATTGAGGAAAAGCAATCTCAGGAAATTAGTAAGATTTTTTTCATCAGCAGTAGTGCTGAACTACTGAGACAGATTTTATGAATTTTATTCTCTTTGAGAATCTGTCTTCCTTTAAAAAAGTAACAATTTAAGGAGTCTTTTCTTGCTTGAAATTCATCTTGTTACTTTTCATTATAACTTTTTTCTTCTTCCATGTCGTGCCAGAAATGCAGACACTTGAATGTATCGCCTCTGCCTAGTAGAGCTAATTTTTCAATTTACATAAATAAATAACCTGCCAAAGCTAATTACTTCTCTTCAAAATCTAAATACATTATTTCTCCTCTTTTTCCAGTCTGTCTTGGTTTAATTATTTTCACATCAGTTGTCATTTTAGGAGCTAGTTTAAACTAAAAAGGGATAATCGGATGTATCTTACTGTTTTAATTTGGCTAATTAAGATTGCTGCTTTTGTCTGCGTGTCTGGAGGCATACATTTACAGCCTGTTCATAGTTTGGGGTGTTGGGAAAAAGTACAGTCAAGAAAAAAATAGCAATATGTGTATATTTGTATTTACATATTAAGTGACCATTATCTCGACTCTCCTTACCTCCCCACACATGTTTTCAACTGCCAGCAAAAATTTTACATGCACATCAAGGAAGGCAGTTTAAAATCTTCTCATTCATATGGCTTATTTTTTAAAAAACAAAGGATGTCTCAAATATTGCACCTGAGATTTCTGCGTCTTCCTTGTGGCTTGAATCAAGAAAATTGTGAACACTACATGATTGTTCCTAGAAAGCAGATGGTTAGCTGACTAACCACACAATTCACGTGGTGTAATTGCTTGGTTGAGAGAAAGATTATACAGCAGCATCTGGAAAGTGTGTAGGTAGAATGAACAGGTGGGAAAGTAGAGCCATCTTTGCATCAGCAATCTAGTTACCACATCTGAATTGCTTAAATTTGTGTTTTTCAGAGCAGTACCAGCTTGGATTTGTAGAGCACACATTGTCTTCCAAATTGATCTTAGATTTTTTTCATACTTTGTCTCATTTGACTTTACTACATGATTGGATAAAAGAAATTGACCATCTACAATTCTTACCGCCATTGAGGTAATAGACTAAAATAGAGTGGGTTCATTACTGACTCCAAATCATGCAGTTAGTTAGACTTTGGGTTTTTTCTGTGACAGTAAACTATTATTTACATTGTCTAATAATCTAAATAGGTAGATATTTTGTTTCCAATGGTGGTAGTGTGTGTGTGTTTGTGCACATGTACATATATCTATGTACATTTGTGCACATGTACATGCATATATACACATATGTATGTACATATACACACATATACGCATATATGTACATGTGCACAAACGCACATGCATAAACTACATGTATATGTATAAATACACACACAGAAACACACATATATATATTTTTATTATGCTTTAAGTTCTGGGGTACATGTGCACAACGTGCAGGTTTGTTACATATGTATACTTGTGCCATGTTGGTGTGCCGCACCCATCAACTCGTCAGCACCCATCAACTCGTCATTTACATCAGGTATAACTCCCAATGCCATCCCTCCCCCGTACCCCCTCCCCATAATAGGCCCCGGTGAAAACACACATATATTTAAGTGCAATGGAGATTAAGTCCAGTGGAGACTATACATTATTTTACAACAAAAGATTTCAGAGGTGAAAGTTATATTTAGGCTGATCTCTGAATTAACGCATGTAAAGTCTACTGTTAGGTAAGATCTCTTTAACTGCAAGAGTAGTTGATATAGAAGTTTACCAAAATGGTCGATTTATTTAATCAACTGATACTATGCTTGTGAAACATAGTATTTTAAGTAATTTTATATATGTCTTTGTCTTAGATGCCTTATTTCTTGGTTTTATGTTTATAAGACAGATCTTCCTTCTTGTAGGCACATAATGAGATGTTCTTTGCATTAGGTAATTCTTGAATCTAGTTGACAATGTTGGCATTTAGGTAAAAAGTAAAACAGCTCTTTGGCAGCACATCAAATAAGGAATAGTGATAATAGTGTTTATTGACTCACTACCACACAACAGACCCAGTTCTTGGTGCTTCAGAAATATTTTCTTATTTAAAGCTCAGGCAAACCTGTAAAGCATATTATTATTATCAGTATCGTAGATTCATACATGAGCTACCTGAAGTTCAGAGGAGTTACATGACTTGACCAAATTCACATGTTTAGTAAATCGTGGAGCCACAATCTAAACTCTCACTGTTCATGACTGGAGACCCTGTCCTCTGTCAACTCACCTTCCATATGCTGTGGTGCCCAGGATCCCAGGATGGAATCACTGTTCATTGCATTCAGCCTAGACACAGCAAGGACGGAGAATAATCAAATGTAAGACTCCATCTCGAAAAGCTACAGATTCTGTAAAATTCCTGTATCTAGAATTTCTTTTTTTTTTTCTTTTTTTTGAGACGGAGTCTGGCTCTGTAGCCCAGGCTGGAGTGCAGTGGCCGGATCTCAGCTCACTGCAAGCTCCGCCTCCCGGGTTCCCGCCATTCTCCTGCCTCAGCCTCCCGAGTAGCTGAGACTACAGGCGCCGCCACTGCGCCCGGCTAATTTTTTTGTATTTTTTTTAGTAGAGACGGCGTTTCACTGGGTTAGCCAGGATGGTCTCGATCTCCTGACCTCATGGTCCACCCGTCTCGGCCTCCCAAAGTGCAGGGATTACAGGCTTGAGCCACCGCGCCCAGCCTAGCATTTCTTTCTAAATACAGTCAGAAGAAAGTGTTCTTTTGCCATTTTCTTTAATCTTTTTTTTTCCCTTAAATTCTTGCAGGTCAATAAATATAAAAAGAAAATGGGAGGCAATTAAGTACTGCATTTTCATTGTTTTAATGTTTCAATCTTTTTTCCTTAATTTATGTAATTGACAGCATTTCTGAGAAATTTATAAATTACTTACAAATTTTAAAAAGGTTTTCTGTCATTTTCACATACATAGACCAAATGCATTCACTGTTAAATGGACATACTCCACATCTCTCCATCGTCTGTGGTGTCAAATTCTACAGTGTTGTTTGGACTGTGAAGCCTGGTGTTAAAAGAAAATTAAAAAACAAAAAGGTAAATATCTCAATTCTCATACAGATATAAAATGGACACATATAGAGATTTTATTAACTAATTATTAATGAATAAATCAGAAACAGTTACAATGAGTTCAAAAAAGTTAAAGAAGCAGACATGTATATGAAGCAAAACCGTGCTGAAATACATTTAGAAATGGACGAAAACTGGCTTTTTCCACAATGGAAAAAAACAGGAAAGTCAACTGAGTTTCCACCAGATAGAATGTCTTCACATTTGCATAGACAAGTATTATTTTGCATGTTTATCAGTTATCTACAGTTTATAGAATTGTGAAATAGCTTCAAGGCTGTGAAAAACTACTATCAGATAACCAAGAAAGGAGTGCTCTAAATAATGCGTTGTTTTACTACCCTGGATAACCGGAACACTTGAAGCTGCCCACATACAAATGGTGGAGATGAGATTACTGATACAAAAATTATCCAACAGAGACTCTATTATTATTATTATTACTTTAGAGACAGAATCTCACTCTGTGGCCCAGGCTGAAGTGTAGTGGTACAATCATAGCTCACTGCAGCCTTAAACTCCGGGGCTCAAGTGATTCTCCTGCCTCAGCCTCCCAGGTAGCTGGGACTACAGGCACACACCACTACATGTAGCCCAACAGAGACTTTTGTGATGTAAATTTTTTGTTTTATTATGTTACGATGCCACAGTTTCAAATGAATGGCAAAATTTATCAGTTGTGATATCATTTGAATTTGGAAATAATCATAATAAAGGAAATAGTTCAGAATTTGAGGATTTGTAAGGAGTACTTCCACAGGAGAAACAAAAGTAGAAAGCAAATACGAAAAGATTGCTGGAAAATAAGGGAGCTCTCACTGCAGAAAATTTAAGATAAGTATAAAAACTGCCAGAGAAAGAAAATGTCAAAACGCAATTTGGATGCTGAAGAAAATCAAAGTATTTCACCCTAAAAGATATTTCATCATCATATTTTCAGATGACTCTTCATGGGGCCTGTAAATACAAATAGCCCTGCAACACTTATCTTTTGTGGGGGATATTTGCATCTGTAGAGAAAATCTGCACTGAGGCAGCCAGGTTTTCTCTGAGGCCTTCCCTTCAAAAGATCTAGGAAAGGTCTGATATGGTTTGGCTCTGTGTCTCCACCCAAATCTCCTGCTGAATTGTAATTCTCAGTGTTGGAAGAGGAGCATGGTGGGATGTGATTGAATCACGGGTGCAGATTTCCCTTTTGCTGTTCTTGTGATAGAATTCTCCCAAGATATGCTTGTTTAAAAGTGTGTAGCATCTCCCTCCTCCACCTCCTTCCAGTCATAGGAAAACCATGCCTGCTTCCCCTTTACCTTCTGCCATGATTGTAAGTTTCCTGAAGCCTTCTGAGAAGCCTGGCAGATGACAGTATCATGCTTCCTGTACAGCCCACAGAGCTATGAGCTGACTGAACATCTTTTCTTTATAAATTACCCAGTCTAAGGTATGTCTTTATAGCAGTCTGATTATGGACTAATGCAGAGTCTGATACCTTTTAAGAGTCGTAAGAAATACTAACCATCTAAACTCTATGAAAGATGCAACCTGTAAAATTTCATCTACATAATACGACTGTCACCTTTGTCAGCCAGGCCTTCCTCTCCAATAACATGTTTTGTTTTGCCACAAACCAAATTCCCATTTATTCAGTGACCTAAAGATGGGGTATAATCTTCTGAATCCCACTGGAGCACTGGGGATAATTACACTGTGGTTCTCCCCTACATACACGTTAATAAATTGTATTCCATTTATCCTGTTAATCTCCTTGTATCAGCTGAGTTTTTCATTGAATCTCACAAGGGGAAGGAAACATTTTCCTTTGGCTTCTACGGTGCCAATGTCAGAAAAGTCAAAGCTTAAACAATATTGGTTTCATGGCTTTTTTTAGTGTATTTATTCGAGACAGAAGGAAGTTGATGATGAATACAAAGTTTATCTTTAGGCTTTTTTGATGCACAGTTACTTGTTGGAAACTCATCAGGTATAAAGGTCACTAGCAAATGTCTGAAGAAGAAGAGGAACGAGAGGGTAATTTATGAGGCAGAATATGGGACCTTGCTTTGCTGATGCCTGTGAAATATGACATTAATTGATGACATCCTAGAGGTACATACACGATGTGAGTAAATACAAAAACCACGATTTCTGTGCTGTCTTTTTCTGAATATATTATGTAAGGCAGAACAGTGGCAAAGCTTGAAATCCTTGTAGTTTCTACAGGCAGCTTAAACCCAAAGACTAAGATTTAATGTGCAAAAGGGTCAGCATGAGGTCTGCTCTGTCTGAGAAAATGACACAAACCAAATTTGATTTTCTGAGCCTGTCACTCTACAGACTGAGTTGCTTTGTCTCACTCATGGACACAGAATCAATTTTCTAGAAAATAAGACAGAATTCTGGCTTCCTAACTTCTTTTTATTAAGTAAGAAGGAAATTTGATATCTTTCCTTTAAGAATATGGCTATAAAAGTAAAATAAATTATATCAATAAATATAATTCACATCCTTAATAATATTGATAGAAAATAAATATTTATTAGTAATTGTACTTAAAACAACTACTAATAAAAATATTGGCCACATTGATTCATGAACAATGAGATCATCATCTTAAGCTCATTTTTAAGAAGCAATATACATTTGCTATTTAATTTGAGCCTAACATAATCAAATAATTTTTCAGTACCAAAGCATAGTAAATCAGCTTTATTTATGAGATACTGCTGTCTGGTGACACTGATGGAATAAACAGTAGCAAAGAAATCTTTCTGGCTCAAGGGCCACATAAAATCTCTTTCATGCAGTTCAGGCAAAGGAGGGATGACTTTTGATTATCTCGCCCCATCTCACTCTTCTTCAGAAGTTGTCTCCATGGGTTGCTCTGGAAATTAAAATCAACTATATTAGTAATGCTTTCAGCATATTCTTGTCTTCTCTGGGGATAATGTCAAAAGGAGAGAATCTGTACACAAGCACTTAAAGATGTAAATATTTTAACAATTCTTTAGTTTGCAACCATCACCTTAGTTAAAAGTTGGAAGCTCTTAAAACATTTTACTTCTCCCGGTGGTCTTCAGTGAAAAGCAGCATTATTTTTTAATTACCTCCATCTCCAGATTGCTTCTTTCCTTCACAGTCTCCCACTTCAGAGTGTCCTAGTCTATAATGGTCTCACAGATGCATTTCATCCACTCCACTTGACAGTACACTTCTGCATCCATCCTGCCACCGTCCAAGAGTGGGGTGAGCTAGACCTGGCTACTAAAAGACAAGGCACGGCTTTGTATATCCTTGTACAGCCTGTCTCAGATTTTTGCATCGAATAAGCTTTTTCACCTTCCACAAGAGAGATAGAAGTTACCTTTGAATCACATCTTAAACAAGTTTTACTTACTCTTGCCTTTTTTTTTTTTTTTTAATTTAATGGATTTTGTTGTCCTTGTCATGTTTGAAAATGTATTGTTACCATTCAGCACTTTGAGACTACTGGCAACAAGGGTTTGCCAAATGAAGTTGTAGCTGTTTTGGAGGTATTCAATCTTTGGGATTTTATACTGGCTTTTAGAAATCTAGCTATTGACTACTTAGATAAAATAGTCAACTCATTTACAAAACAAAATTTTCACAGCATAAGGATGGCTATTGAGGCTTGAGAACATTTCTTAAGGTTTCACAAAATTCCTAGTAATATCAGAATATTCTTCAATGTTCTAATTATTATCTTTGGTTTATGTGATATAAATTCTATAGATAATAATACCAGTCTTGGTAAGTAAGTGTTGATAGTTAGAAGCGTTAACATAATTTTTCCGATTTTTCCTTAAGAGTCATTTTAACCACTTTGCAGGCAGTTAACTTTAGGTAAAATGGCATTTTGGTAAATAGAAAGCTTTTTGGGGTATTTAAGAGAATATTAAGGTAAGAAGCATAGAATATGAAACTATATATTGTACTTATATTCTCCCTTGTATGACTGCGTAGTGGTGAGACGGCTCTCATGACTGCCAGGGTCCCTAGTCTTGCCCGGAATTGGATAAAACAACACAGACGAATGTGGAGTGGTTTTAAGGAGGGAGAGTTTAATAGGCAAGAAAGAAGGAAGAAGCTCCCCCATACAGAGACAGAGGAGGGGTCTCTAAAGCCAAAAGAGGAAACCCTGCGTGCCACGGACGTCAGCCGGTTATGAGGACGCGGTGTCTGATTTGCATAGGGCTCAGGTGATTGGTTTGACCAGGCATGTCATTCATGTAGCCCGTGAAAAAACTGGCCTTCCCACCCTAGCCTTTTAATATGAAAATACAGGAAGCCATGATGTTTTACACACGTGGGGATATATGGGGGGAGGCCATGTTTCCAGGCACATGGGCAAGGAAGAAGACAACTGGAATCTCCACGTTTGGGTAGACCCAGTTTTCTAATGGCCTGTATGTGCATATCAAAGCTTGCTGGCCCAACTCTAAGAGCTAGGTCTTTCTGCTGCACAAGAAACGTTTCTGGAGCTGCTTTAAAAGAAACAAAAATTTCCCAAGGACCCCTTTTCCTCTCTATCTTCCCCAAATAATTTCTTAATAACTTCGTAAACAGTGGCAAGGAAATAACGTTTGGATTCAGGAAGGTGTCGGTAGGAATTATTGGCTTTATAACTTTTAATAATAAAATTATTTGAATTTTAACTGAATTTACTATATGACTTTACTTTTTGAAGTCTTTTCCTTCCTAATAAAATTGGAATAATTGTGCATTTTTCCATGTTCTTGAGGTTGTGAAAGACAAAATGGTAGCATAATTGGCTCAATAGCTAGATTGGAATAAGTGCTCAAAAACATGATGTGGCCCATCTGAGCCATATTAAGTTATGAAAGTGGGTGGAGGTAGGATGTAGGGAAGGCCTTAAGGCCCCTTGTAGCACCTGTAAATCTTTCCATGTTCCTAAATAGAATACCGTTTACATTAGTGTTATCCTGAGAAATAATTTTTCAGAATGTTACAGGATGGCAACAGTATTTATGGTTGTCATAATTTTTACATTATGGATTGTGTTCTACATCTCACCCCTATATTACATTAGAACCTCTTCCCGCCAAAGATCCAGGGAGTGCATTTAGCTATAAAGTAGTAAATTTGGTACTTGAAGACCAGTTGATTAAAAATTTGAAGATCCTAAATAATATTCAGGTTTAGCAAATGGTCCTAATAAAAGGGGGTGAGCTGAAAAGAGTTGTCTGGGCTGAAGCTAGATATTTATCCTAGTTATTGTTATTATTATTATTTACGAATGGGGTGGTTTTGTTGTGAGAGTGGGTGAGGGCCTGAAGAGAGAGATATTGCCTCACCGTAAGTCTTGTGATAGACACAGTTGCTTCCGCAATTCCCACTTCCCCTTCAGCTTGCTAATAGAATCTCGATTTGAATTTCAATTAGAATGGAGCAGGCACTGGATGGTGTTTGAATTGCTCAGTTTCTCAGCAGATGCATCTAGAGAAGGGCATGTGCCTCTGTTGTGATCAGTGAGTCCTAATCCAGTATCTGCAGAGAAGTCATTAGGAAGGCTTTTGCATTTCTGATAGAAGGGTTAAAGATGGCCTTTTCCCTTGTTCTCCTGCCTTGAACAATTATGTGATTTTTGGAGCTATAATAGTTGTTTGCAGCTTTCCTTCACAAACATAAAGCTGCAAGCCAGCCTGTGGACAGTAGCAGGGCACAGAGAAATACTTTGAGACACACATGGTATCACACAGCTGCTGAAGCAACACTAACAACTGCCTACTCATCGGCTAATGGCATGTGAGGATGAGAAAATCCATTCTTTTAAAGCCCTTGTTGTTGAGTTTTCTGTTGTACATATACATAAAGATAATCTTAGCTGACATAGATTCTGTAAGGTCTTTCTCATTTTTAAATCAAAATGAAATAAAAATCATGATATTTTATAATTGCACAATATTTTTTTTTTTTAATTTTTTTGAAATGGAGTCTTGCTCTGTTGCCCAAGCTGGAGTGCGGTGGCATGATCTCGCTACACTGCAACCTCTGCCTCCCAGGTTCAAGGGATTCTCCTGCCTCAGCCTCCCGAGTAGGTGGGATTACAGGCACCCACCACCATGCCTGTCTAATTTTTGTATTTTTAGTAGAGATGGGGTTTTGCCATGTCGGCCAGGCTGACCTTGAACTCCTGACCTCAGGTGATCTGCCCAGCTCAGCCTCCCAAAGTGCTTGGATTATAGACATGAGCCACTGCACCTGGCCTACACAAAAATTTATGAGGCACATTTATACAAAAGAACTCATTCGATTCCCACAACCGATCTGGGGGATAAGCTATTCTGTCAATTTTTTAAAATAGTGAACATGAAATGCATGATATTTGGAAAATTGTTGGAAAGATTCAACAATAGCTGGAATCGTTTGGAAATATCCCAAACTAATAATGGCAGAGATGGGCTGCAACCTGGATTTTCTAATGCCAGGACCAGTGCTCTTTCTCTAATGCTCTATTGATTGCCATGATGTATTATTAGCATTATTGGGATGTCATGGTAATAAAGAAAACAATCTTAAGTCAAGTTGTCTCTGTTTTCTATTCATTCATGTATATGGTTATTTATATATGTGGAGAAAGAAAGACTCCCTCCATCTTACTGAATACCTTCCTTTTTAATATATTAAAAGAAATATAATTCTATTTTTCTTTTTTAGCTTAAAAGCAACACTTGTAGGAATATGTCTGTCTTCTACTTTGGAAAGTCAAGGGAACATAAATAGAAAATGAAGTGTAACTGAGCAATCAAAACAATTGGAGAGGAACCTCATCATGTATTTGAGACTATCATGATGGACAGGCCATGTGAAAGACAATAGCCAACAGTCCCAACTAAGTTTAATCTTCTTGCCATCCCTCCAGACATCCTTTTTGAAACCTCTTGCCTGGCCTATCTGCTGGCTGAGTACCACTGAGTGACCTCACTTGATGTTACAAGGAGCAAAGAAATTTTGTTGCTCTGCCAAGTTCTTCCCCGACCTTTAGCACACAGAATTCATGAGGATAAAAAAATGATTGTTGTTTTCTTGCATAATGTTTTACTCAGCAGTAAGAATTGTAATAGGTGGGTTTATCTTAGGAAAGAAAGGTTGGGTTAATCATAGCAGACTAAATAAGAAAATCCAGATGATTAACTTAATGGGTGTAGAAAAAGTATTATAGGAAATATAATATATGCTACTGATTTAAAAAAAAAAAAAAACAAGCGAGCAAAAAAAAAAGGAAATATCTTTAACTTAAGCTATGACAGAATGAATACAATAATTGAAACAAATAGACAAATATTTCATATCCATGATATACTAAGATTCTCTCAATTAATAAATTAATATGAATAATTTAGTATAAAAATCTGTGACATATAAAGCAGTCAATTTTTCAGAAAATAAAATGCAAATTGCCACTGAACATTTGGAAAGATACTAAATTTCATTAATAAGTATGTAACTACAAATTTAAATTCCAATAATATACCAATTTTGACTCATGATCCTTGAAAATTTAAATCACTGATGATATTTAATGTGCAAAAGTACTTGGGGGGACAGGTTCTTTCAGTCAACTGCTACTATGATTTCAGAGAGAAATTTGAGAAATTCTTATTTTTTAAAGAAAATGAAATATGCATACTCTTCGACTTAAATACTCCTAGCAGTTTGCCCTGCAAGGAAAAAAATGTGTACGTGTATAAAGATAAATATAAAGGACACTTCATAGAATTTTTTGTATAATGGAAAATATCAAAAGTATCTAAAAAATGTCTATCAATAGAGGAATGACTTAGTGGAATTACTATATAAAAGTTTTAAGACAAAAAGAGAGATGGAAAGATATGCAGTACATAATTTTAAAGATAAAGTAATAGAAAAATATATGCATAATTCCATTAAAATCCTCCTAAATATTTGTGTATACATTTTATATTTGTAAATATGCCAACAATTGTCTGAAAGAAAACACTCTAGGCTCATCAATGTGTTTACCTTTGGAGAGAATACTAGGGAGTAGGTGGAGAGGGATGTTTTAAGGATTTTTCTATTCCTTGGATTTCTATCTCAACAAACATGCTTTGGAATATTTATTGTATAATTAAAAGTAAGCAATCCAACAAACCAAAAAACACAAAACAATGTAAGACTGAGAAAGTTTGAGATGGAGCCTAAACACAGAGATTGTTACAGTGACAATTCAGAAAGACAACAGTAAACATCTTCCCAGCACTCATCTTCCAGAATATTTTTTACCGTTCCATACTGCTATGAATTCTAATTGGGATAAATACACTCTCTCTTCAACTGGCTTTTGTGGAATTAAAGACTGAGTACATTTACATTATTATATTAACATAGCTTCTCAGACAAAATCATGTTCAAGTTGCTTCTCAATTTTACAGAAAACAGAAAAGCATTTTTTTTTTTTTCTGTCATTCTACTTTTCCCTGCTGTTCATGGGCCTTTTGAATAAGACCAAAGGTTTTACGTCAGATAATGTGTCTGTTATCTCACATTTTTTATTCTGCCTTTGGTCTAGCTTTCCCAGCCAACTCTGATCCTGTATAATCATCCACAATGAGTGTTTAGCTGAGCATACTTCAAAAACAGAGCCTTCTGTGTAAGATCTGAGCTTTCACTGTTAGGTGGCCTCTTGAAACATTGAGTCCCCTTTAATTTCTCTTATAATACATTAACAACAACGTGCTTTTCATGTTGTAATTGTGTTTCTTTTATGCTGGTTTTGTTATCTCAGTTCCTACATTACCATAATGGATGTTGCCCTCCCTTCTGAATTCCTTTAAACCCTTTATACTGCCATGTACTTCATGTTCTATCATAAGTGATCCACTCATAAGTTCCTCTCTTCTGTTTTAATGTTACCCACTTTCTCCCTCCCTCCCAACTAGACATCTATCTGCCATCCTATTACCCTGTTTCTTATTGGACACATGCCGCTATTGTCTACGCACCCTGCCAAGTTTAATTATTGCACTCAGATCTTCTCTCCATGTTGGTGATGCTTCTGTGACCTCACTGGTGTTCTCTATCCTTTCAACAATGCAGATGGCTTCATCTTCTCTTATTGTAGTTCTGCATCTCTGAGACTTTCCCCCCAACTCTTTTTTTTTTTCATGAAGAATGACGATAGTAAAAAAACATACCAAGTGAAATGTTGCCCTTTCCACTATATACCTCTCCTTGTACATTTTTATGTGAAATATATTTCATGGATATAGTAAGGCCTTAGTCCTGGCGACTTTTCAATAGCCTTGAGATCTATAAAAGAACTATAATGCCTTCTTTCTTGCCTTCTGAGTAAGTAAAAATATCACTACCTAAATACTAATAGCCAGGTTTATTACTGCTGATGAGACACAAAGCAGAAGGAACACAGACACACTTTAAAATGATCATTCATACCTGGGAAGTCTCACCATGCTCAGCTGCTTATGAATCTGTTTACTATGGAGCATATACATTTCAATACAAATCAAAAAGATATTGTCTGTCTGTAGTAGGCGTGATAATGGCCCCCACAGATGTCTATATCCTAATCCACAGAACCGATGGATATGTTACCTTCCAAAGCACATACATGCACAAAAAAGGACTTTACAGATATGATTAAGTTCAGGATATTGAGGTGGGGGAGATATTCCTGTATTATCTAGGTTAGCCCAATGTAATCTCAAGGATCCTTATAAGTGAAAAAGGGAGGCAGGAGCTCGGTGTCTATGTGATTTGATGCAAGATAACACTGGTCTTTGTTGACTTTGGAGACGGCAGAAGGAGCATGAGGCAAGAAATGCCGGCAGTCTTTAGAAGTTTAGAAAGACAAGGGTACAGATTCTCCCCTAGACCCTCCAGAGGGAACACAGCATAGCCACACCTGAATTTTATTCCCAGGAAAACGAATCATGTACTCTGACATTCAGGACTATAAGATAACACATTTGTGTTGTTTTAAGTCACTATAACTTGTGGCAATTTGTTTCAGCAGCAATAGGAAACTAATACATTGTCCAAAGAGGCAGTTTCCATAAGTGATTTACTGGAGGAGTAGAAATGTCCAGCCAAGATCCTACAGAGTAAAATAGACAAATTACTTCTCACTTGCACCTTCTTGAATGAGGTTCATTTTTATTTCAACAATCCAAATGTTCATCCCCTGTTTTTCTCCTTTGGCTGAACTATTTCCTTTAGTATCTTCAGTTATTCACTACATCCACCCACCTTTGTTACTATGACCTAGTCATATAGTACAGAAAACCTCCTAAGCATTACTTTCCCTTTCTTCAGTAGAGTCCAGTCAGTGAATCTCGGGGTTCTTTCTTTTATTGGAGCCATAAATTCCTCCACTGAGATGAAGACTTAGTTTTACAACCAGTTCCTTTTTTAATGATAGTACAACCTACCATGAAGCCAATTGAGGCTGAGTGGTCAGAAGTACAACATCTGTATTTTCTAGTAAGAAAAGCATTCCATTAAATACATTGATTACTGTAAGAAATGCCTTTATTGTCCATTAAAACACAAGTATATTTAGGAAATAAAGCAGTACTAAGCACTCTTTATATATCATTGTTTTTCCAGCTTGACAGTTTTATAATTTCCCCATGTCCTTTCAGACCCGGTGTCCATTCTAATATCCTGTGTCATTGTTTTTTAAGCTATTTAACTTACTTCATACCATATTAATAGAAAATATATATTAACCTCCCCTCTCCTCATGGTTTTTGTTTTAATAGTGAAATAAAACTACTTGCTGCTGTGTCGTTTCCATCTTTGAGCCTAACTCTTAAATTATTGCACACTGTTGGGATAGGCACATTTTCATTCCAAATCATGTCTTAAGAACACAAACACCTTTTTTTCTCATTTAATTCCAAAATATATTAATCCAATCATTCTCTTGAATAGGGTTAATTGATAGTTAATTGAATAGCCTCTCTGTGTATATTACTATGGTACGGCTTATGGTGATTAAATTTTTTTAAAGATATAATATGTATAGTCTCTGCCTTCAAAGAGCTTATTGGTACCTTGTACATACATTGAACAGTTAATTAACATTCTATAATGATCATACACACAAAATGTGGTAGAAATATATAAAGAAATACCTCTTTTTCATCTGATTTGCTTGCTTGTTTTTCTTACCTAATTGAAATAGATATGTTCCCTACATTGCATTCTTTTGACACCTTTTCCTTTATTGCTTCCTTAATTACAGTATTTAAGCAGATATTTATATCTGCCTATTTTCAATATAGTCTATGTGATACCTTTACCCAAAGACTTCATCCCAAGGTGTCTACAGCCGGATTCATAATGTTCAGCTAAGCTAGTACTTTCTGGTAGCTTCTTCCTTTTCTTAGTTGCTAATGCCATTTTGACCTAAGCATTTAAGCTTAAAAAACTAGCTTTACTGCAATGTCATCTTATCCTTTACTTTAGGATTGACAGGTAAAGTACAAGATGTCCAATTAAATGTAAATTTCAGATAAGCAGCAAAAACTGTTTTAGCATAAGTATGTCCCAAAAAATATACTGTATTTTTTTTTTCTGTTTTCTTTTTTTTCCCCCCTTGAATGGGACAACCTTAGGCCAGTGGTTCTCAAACTTCAGTGCAACAGAATCACCTGCAGGGTTTGTGAAAAAGCATATTGCTGCTCCCCCCTCTCCCATTTCAGTAGGTCTGAGTAGGTTTTAATTTTAACAAATTAGAAATTGATTTAAACTTCTAACAAATTCCCAATTAATGCTGAAGAGACCAGCGCTTTAAGAATCACTTATCCAATTTAATTTCCCTGATTATTGGTTGTAGGTCTCAACCCTGGGATACCCGAATCTACTGGAGACTTTTAAAAACATCCTGATACATGAGTCTTATACCACATACTTTCCTTTAATTGATCTGGGGTGTGACCCAGGCTTAGGGTTGTTAAAAAGCTTCCGAGGTGACTTTAACTTGCAGGCAGGGTTAATTATGATTAATTGTGTATACTTCTGTTGAGCCTGTCTGTGGACAGCATAAAGGTACAGGTAATTCAAACCTTTATGACTGCCTTAGTTTTGTGATCCATTCTCTGATTCTCATGGTTTTACTAATTCATCTTTTCTACAACTATGTATTACTTTTTCTGAAGCTTGTCTCTGATTGTATAATTGTCTTTTTAAAACCTTCAACATAAACCCTTGACAATTGAACAAATACATATTTCTTATCTTGGCATATAAGATGTAGCACAACCTTTTTCTAATCTACTTTTAAGGTCTTTTGAGCAATGTTTCTTTATACAAACTTGAGACCCAAGAAACCAACCTACATTCATTTCCTTATCCCCTTGTCTTCTATGTATATCGATTGCTGATTTACTCGGTGACCTTGTGTTTGTCTTCACCTCTCCCTTATAGGTCAAACTATACGCAATTCTTCCTTCCCTTTCCCTCTCTTTGTAAATCTAGAAATGCCCTCTTTCCTCAGAGCCCACCTTTTTAATAACTTTAAAATACTTTAACTCAAATTATTCATTTATTTTCTCAATCGATTCACATGCAACCAGTAATAATAGTGTCCTTTATGTGCACTGGGCTACATCAGTGAACCAGGAGTCCTTATTCTCTTGTAGCTTATATTGTTTTGGTAGAGACAGATAATTAAGAACTAAAACAGGTGTTAGGTAGTAATAAGTAAGAATAAGAAAAAATAATGAGAAGGAAAGAGGCTGAAAGACGAGAATAGTACAGAGCTATTTTGAAGAGGGTAGTTTCATCTGGAGATGCTTCTTTCCTAAATGACATTTTACATAAGGACCAAGTGAGTGAATAAATGAGCTCCAGGCATGTTAGGGGGCTTCCTGAAGTGCAAATGCTTGACAAGTGCCCAACTGTAGCAGCAATCAGGCCACATGAAAACTCTTGTATTCTAAGTGAAAGGTGAAGCCATTGAAGAGTTTTGGAAATAAGTGACACAACATGATCTATGTTCTAGAAGATCACCTGTGTTGCTCTGTACCAAATAGAAATGGAAAGCAAGGATGAAAATAGGAAGAGTGGTTAGCAAGCCTGATCATCATCATCATCATCACCATCCTCATCCAGGTGCTCTGGAGAAGTAGTGGGAACAGTCAAATGGAGGAACTGGGTTTGTTGGAAAGATCATGAATGGTGATAAAAATGTTGAGTTCAAGATGTTGAGTCTTCAATGGAAAAAAAAAAATCTACCAAAAAGATATCTGCACGTGTATGTTTATTGCAGTACAAAGCTTAAGTACCCATCAACCAATGAGTGGATAAATAAAATATGGTATATTTACACCATGGAATATTACTCAGCCATAAAAAAGAATGAAATACTATCTTTCACAGCAACTTGGAGGGAGCTGAAGGCTATTATTCTAAGTGAAGTAACTCAGAAATAGAAAATCAAATAGCATATGTTCTTACTTACAAGTGGGAGCTAAGCTATGGGTACACAAATGCAAATGGATCAGTATAATAAATGTACTAAAATCCTAGACCTCACCACTATACAATTTATCCATGTAACCAAAAACCACTTGTACTTCTAAAGCTATTGAAAAAAAAAATGTTGGATCTGTAATGAGAGAAATGTGTAATTCCATTGTTTGGATGTTTTTAATTTATTTGTTTATTCATTTATTTTAAAGGAAGAAAGTGTTACAGCTGCAATAAACATTCATGTGTTTACACTTTTACATGTACAAGATAAGATGGTGGGTTTTTCTTGAAGCTAATAAAGGAAAGTGCCAGAGTCCCCTACCCCATACTTGGCTTTCTGTGTGTCTTGGAGAATGATCAATATCACAGGAAAGCCAGGATGCGATTAAGTAGCATTCCTGAAATATTGCCCTGAAGGAATCTCAGAAAAAAAAAAAAAAGGCTTGAGTAATTAGTTGTGATTTCTTTTTACAATCAAAATAAATATTTATTTGTGTATCTACGTTTTCAGTTTTCATTTGTAATTTCATATTATTTTCCTTGAAAGGCCCCATGAATTGTATAGCAAACTATACTCGTATGCACTTAAGCAGTTGTATAAATCATGTTAATATTCTGCATGTTTTACTAATGTATATTATGTTTATGACATGTATCCATGTTGATATGTGCATGGAATCTGTCTTATACATTTTAATCACTATATAACATTTTTCTATATGATTATAGCACAATTTACCCATTCTCTTCTGGTTGAAAATTTAGCTTGTTTTAAATCTTGTTACTATGAAAAATAATGAACATAATAATAGGCACCTTTTACCCACCTGCTTGAGTTTTTTTAGATTCTCTATCCAGAAATATTAATGTATCTTCAATTACAATCACCAGAACCTGGGAATATGTTGCATTGCATAACAATTGGAGAAATCTGACACTACCTTAGCCTCATGATTAAAGTTAACATCAACAGTGATAAGTCATTTTTACAATATGTGTGATGAAAATATCACTTTACCTCTGTGCTGTTTTTCCCCAAAATCCATACTATGATCTAATCATGAGAAAAACATCTGCTAAATTCCAATTTAGGGACACTATAAAATTCCCAACCAGTACTGCTCAAAACTTCCAGTATCATCAAAAATAAATTGTTACAGGTGGTAACAGAGACATGATGATTAAATGTAATCTGTTGATGAGACCCTGGAACATAAAAAGTATGTTAGGTACAAACTAGTGAAATTTGGACTGAAATTATGGATTTTAGTTAATAATAATGTATTAATACCAATTCACTCATTTTGACAAATGTGTCATATTGTGCAAGTTGTCAGAATTAAAATAGAGTCACTTTTATAAAAATCCTGACAAATATAGAGCTGGGGAAGTTCATGAAGGGAGAGTTCATATCCACAAAGCCCAGTAACAAGAATTATCACAAAAGACTCTGCAAAAGCCACAGCCTTGCTCAAGGGCCATTGCAACCTTACATTAAAAAAGTACTTCTGTGAGGACATCTGCCCAGCAGCTGCCTATCTACCTTGAGCTGGCAACACCCTTGTTACTAATCTTTGTAGCCAAGGATAATTATCTCAAAACACGTATGTAATCTTCCTTTTTTTTTTTTCTTTTTTTTTTTTTTTAAATCCTTCATGTTCCTTTACCTTCCTAAATATGCACATAGTTTACTATGGCACCTGTATTCCCACTGGAACGCCTACCCCCAAATAAACATTTTCTTTAAGAGTCACTCTGTCTTACTATTTTCCCCTTCTCTCTCTTTCTCTTGCTCATTTCTTGATGACAATAATAATGTAAGAGGTTAACAATAGGGAAAACTTGATGTGGTTCATGTGATAATTCTCTGTACTACCCTTACAGTTTTCTGTAAATCTATAACTATATAAAACAAAACACTTAAAAAAAAAAACCAAACAAACTTATGTGCATAGAGTAGATTAAATGTATAATATGATGAAAATTTGTTCCAAAAAGTGTATAAACTTAGTAGACTATCAACTTAATGTCCTAAGTCTAAATCAATTCAGCTATGTACTAATCTATCAAAGCTTTTGAAATTTTTTTGAAAATGAGATAAGGCATGTATAAAATCTATCACACTGGTTGTGATATAAAGTCACTTGTGGAATATTAATTTTATTTCTCCCTGGGAGAGGTGCTTAGGAACTGATGCTTATGTATTTATTAGTCCAAGGTCAGTTTTGGGGAAATGAGGTACATTTACTCTGTTCTAGGGAGAAGGACATGGGTTATGGAGGTATTCACCATACAGTCTGGGTTACAATCTGGGATTCACCGCCTTGTGTGGCAAGATATGTTACCTGTCTGAAGCTCAGTTTTATCTTTATGCAGTGGTGGTCATAATACCAACCTTTCAATGTTATTATAAAAATTAAAGACAACAGATCAGGTGCAATGACTCATACCTGTAATCCCAGCACTTTGGGAGGCTGACGCGGGTGGATCATGAGGTCAGGATATTGAGACCATCCTGGCTAACATGGTGAAACCCTGTCTCTACTAAAAATACTGTCTCTACTAAAAATTAGAAAGGCATGGTGGCGGGTGCCTGTAGTACCAGCTACTAGGGAGGCTGAGGCAGGAGAATGGCGTGAACCTGGGAGGCAGAGCTAGCAGTGAGCTGAGATTGTGCCACTGCACTCCAGCCTGGGCAACAGAGCAAGACTGTGTTTAAAAAAAAAAAAAAAAAAAAAAAAAAAAAGTTTAAAGACAACATTATTTGTAAAGTGATTACTCTCTGGAAGGAAATTTAGTAGTGTTTTATTTTCTTTCTATTCTGTTTGAAGAACTAAGACTTAATCATATTAAGATCACTCAATTACCTGACAATCCTATTTACATATAGTGGATGCTCAACACATTTTCGATTAATGATTACTTATGAAATAAATAAGGAAAACACACCTAAAGGAAGATGAAAAGAAAAACGTATGATGATAATTGGTTTGAGTTTCTGTGTTGTTTTTCCTAACATTGACATTTTGTTGCTTGTGCAGAATTTATTTTAAGACTATTTTGGTATTAACAGTGTGATACATGTTTGTGCATACAAGTTAACTCGAATTTACATCCTCGTGTAAGTTTCCATGTAGCACCCTATTCAGGAATACACACTTCAGAAGTGGTTAAGCAGCATATCATTGGAAGCACCCCAATTAGAAATCAACACCTTTAGAAGTGGTAACTTAGCACTCTGATATGGAAATTTACACAAGCTAAGTTGTTTATTAGTAGCATAAGGGGTGCTAGAATTAATTTTTCCATTGGAGAAATAGAAGTGTTACACATGGGTAGTTGCGTAGTAAGTTTCTACACCCCCATGGCAATTGCATGAATGAATTATAAAATTCAGAAAACTTGATAGTAGAATAACATCAGTGCGGTTTTGGGGATCTTGTGACTCTCTGCTTTACCATCCCTTGTTTAAACTGGTATGGTCTGCCTCCTGAGAGCCTCACATGAGCCTGCTATTGGGAAGATCTTAACTACTGAACACATGACTTATTCTCCTTTGTTTACGTTTGCTGGCAAGTACTTGTATGGTACCTGGAAGAATTTAGTTTTAGACTTGCTTTGATTTAGCATACTAACCAGTAGCAAAGTTGTAAGAGAGGTGGATATTTGTTTGTGTTTATTCATCTGTATTGAGAGACTCAAAATATATTTTTTAAAATACTTCAGTGTGCTACAACGTAATTTTTTTAAAGGTAAAAATGATTTACAGATTTAAAACACATACATGTTAGATTTTCTTTAACTCACTGATTCATGAGAGATCAGGAAAATGCTTTAACTGTTTCAAAAAATATCCAAAAACAAACACATTTATAGACACAGACTATTGAAAATAATGTGCAAATGGATGTGTGTTAGGGGTTCCCAAGACCATCCTTAGGCTCTATTTGCTAGAAGGACTCACAGGACACAAAACTATTATTTGTGTGGTCATAGATTATTACAAGAAGATATAGATTAAAACTGGTGAAAGTAGAGGAAAAAAAAGGCATAATGGGCAAAGTCCAGGAGAAACCAGACACAAGCTTCCAGGTAACCACTTCCCACCAAGGGGATTTGCACGGGGATGCATTTAAGTCTGCTAGCAATGATATGTGACAACACATGTGATGGAAAGCTCACCTGAGGACTTTAGGAGGAGATGGTCAATCATGTAGGCATGCAGTGGCCATGTGACTGACCTCAGCTACTCAGACTCCAGCCCCCAGAGTAAACATAAACTTTCACCATAAATCACATTGTTAGGATAAGCTTATCTGGGCAAAACAGTTTAGAGTGGCCCAGGGCACAAAAAATATATATAAAACATTCTTTTTTTTTTTTTTTGAGATGGAGTCTTGCTATGTCACCAGGCTGGAGTGCGGTAGGACAATCTCGGCTCACTGCAATCTCTACCTCCCAGGTTCTAGTGATTCTCCTGCCTCAGCCTCCAGAGTAGCTGGGATTACAGATCTGTGCCACCACACCCAGCTAATTTGTTTGTATTTGTAGTAGAGACGGGGTTTCACCATGTTGGCCAGTATGGTCTGGATCTCCTGACCTCGTGATCCACCCGCCTCAGCCTCCCAAAGTGCTGGGATTACAGGCGTGAGTCACCGCTCCCGCCTATAAAACATTCTTATTAGGCAGACTATTCTAAGGGCTCGGAGTTATCTCCCAGAAACTGACCAAGATCCAAACCTGAATAAGGGCTGTTGTTTGAAATGTACAGGATAGAAGCAACCTAGGCCTGCTGACTTAACCCTTTGCTGTGTTAGAATCAAAACTAGCTTTATCATAGAGGGAGAACAGGTTGTCCTTCTACCAAACAGAATTCTTTTTTATGTCTATACACAATAGTTATTTTGCATTGCTATCAGTTGTCTACAATGTACACAGTTCAGAATCAGACAATACGGAAGAGTGTGTTACAGACAATGCATAGTTTTCTATTGAAGCACAATTCTCTTCCACAGCTTTAATGATATTGGTGAAATTGGTTTAGTTCAATTCACCTACATTTGATATCTCTTTCACTGGTGTGTGTGTGTGTGTGCGCACATGAGCATTTGTGTATCAGCCCATGCTTCTGCATTCAGGATTAGTAGAGAGCATCACTTTCATATAGGAGAGACAATAGCCCAGAGAAGTTCATGGCCCTATTCACATCAGAAAGTAACACATCATTCACAAACCAATGCTTATTCCACGTGACTGAACTTCTCTGGATCTATCATAGGCAATTGAGGAAATAGATGTCAGTACATTTCAAAATAAAAAAAAAACCAAAATGATTCCATAATGACTAAATCTTTGGCAACAGTGTGTAGACTCAAGCTTCAATAAGCTTGATTATCTCCTTTCTCGACTGAGAAAACATATTCAGATAAACTGCTAGTAGGAGCAGACTCAACTCCTTTCTTTTTACTGTATGAACACATAGATGGGGTTGACTCAGTAGTGCAGGCCAGAGAAGGCAAACCTAGCATCTCCTTGGGTGTGGTGCTACAGCAGGCCAGTTGAAATTCTTTAGGGCAAATGCTCCCTGGTAAGCTCCTGTAAAATATTTTGGAATATAATGTCAATTGGAAAAATTACAGATTCCCAACCTTATGATTTTCTTTTCTTTAAAAAGCAATTTCAGTTTGGTAAGTACCAATTATATCCCTAACCTTCTGTTTCTCCAGGCAGGACAGCTCCTTTTCCTAAGCTGTCTTTTTTCAAACAACTTTCAATTTATTATTTAAATTAATAGCAAACCGGGAGGTTCTTTCCCTACTAGGAGTTTTGATTATATATTTTAAGGTATGTATTCTCATAGGCCTCAATGGAAAATATTAAATATATAAAACATTAAATATATTTACATCTAAAATGTAATATGTATGTATGTGCATATATATATGTATGTAAGTATGTACGTATATGCATGTGCTTGTCAGTGTTTGAGGGAGATAGGTGGAGGCTGTGATTTCTACAACAGTAGAGAATGCTTTGAGCAATACAGGAACAATGGCCTTCCTTGCTAATGTGTAAGGAAAATTCCCCATGTTTTTAGAGTGTCTAATCATCCTTAAAGCAGAAAGTGAATCTGTGTGAAACTCTTTGTCATTTAGAAATATAACAAATTATTTTTCCCTTTTAAAAGGGAGGTCTGGGCTTTTGGAAAGATAGATTGACAGTTATTGTTAAAAGTGGGGTATATTTCTAAGTAGGGAAAAAAAGTTCTGGTTGTAAAGAATAAGAGATTGGTCTCATGTATATACCAATATAATATATGTCCATAGAACAAAGATCTGAACACATATATTTTGTGGAGTTAATAGTTTTTCTGGGTCTGTTGGGATTATAGATGGTAGTAATTTTCTTCTTTTTGCTCAATAATAATGATTTTTGTAATGATTCTGTGATGAACATCTTTTATTTTTTAATAAGAAAATGAACAAAAAGTATTTTTAAGTCTTAACAAAGTGCAAGGAGGATAATTGAATATGTGTTATACCACCTCCCACGGTGGCAAATGTTTTTAGCTTTAGAAAGAAAACAATGAAGTGTGTGCAGTTGGGTTATATCTGCTATTTCATCGAGTTGTTCTAAAATTAAACTCCCACTTTGCTCTGCTGTCTGTCAGTAAAATCTCTCAAAAAAGTAAAAAAAAAAAAAAAAAAAAAAAAAAAAAGAAAAAAATGTCAGGAGAACATGTACTTTATAACATTAGAAAGTTACTGCTATCTTTCTGCTACTCTGGGGGAAAAATAACACCAATCAGGCTAAAATCAAAAGGGTAAACCAACAAAGCAGGTTTATCTGAAGAATCATTTGGGCAACTTCTTGTATAGAAGAATCAGTTGATATGGGGGCAGTGCAGAGGGGTAGGGTGGGGGATTACGGTGGTATGGATTAGCTTAATGCAGGATTTCTCAACTTTGGCTCTGTGGATATTTGGACCAGATAATTCCTTGTTGAGAGGGCTGTCCTGTGCATGTAGCATAGTTAACATCATCTCTGACCTCTACCTGTTTGATGCCAGTAGTAACGGAGGAGACCACTCCTCATATCGTCTTATGCCCAGTTTCTGCCTCCAAAGAAAGAAGTAAAAACTAAAAGGCAGAAATGAAATCCACAGGCAGACAGCCCGGCGCCGCACCCTGGGCCTGGTAGTTTAAGATCGACCCCTGACCTGATCGGTTATGTTATCTATAGATTACAGACATTGTATAGAAATGCACTGTGAAAATCCCTATCTTGTTTTGTTCCCATCTAATTACTGGTGCATGCAGCCCGCAGTCATGCACCCCCTGCTTGCTCAATCAATCACGACCCTCTCAACGCACCCCCTTAGAGTTGTGAGCCCTTAAAAGCGACAGAAATTGCTCACTCGGGGGGCTTGGCTCTTGAGACAGAAGTCTTGCCCATGCCTCCGGCCGAATAAACCCCTTCCTTCTTTAACTCAGTGTCTGAGAACTTTTGTCTGCGGCTCCTTCCTGCTACAGTAGTAACTCTTTCTGCTTCAAGTTGTAACCACCAAAAATGTGCTTCAATGTTTTCAAACATTCCTAGAAACAACATCACCCCTGGTGAGAACTACCTTAACACTTGCCTGCAATTTCTACATGTGGAATTTTAATGTTATGATTATTTTTTAATGCATGTTACTGATAAATTGACTCAAAATGATAGACTCTTTCTACTTAAGTAGCAGATGTTTAGAGGTGAGACACTCACATCTCGCATGGTGATTCTGTGATTATGAGGGACCCTGAGTTCAAGTTTCTGCTCTTCTATTTCCCATTCTCGGCTTCCTTTCTGAAAGTCACCTTATTGCTCAAATTACTGCTGGCCATCCAGTCATCAGAACCATTTTCAAGGTAGGCATCCAGAAGAAGGGAAAAGGCATCTGAGAAGACTGTATTTGCTTCCCTCTTAAGAGAACTCCTGGGAGTTCCATATTTTACTATTTCATGTCTTTGCCAGAGCTTAGCCACACAGCCCTGCTTAGCTGCGTGGAAGAAGGATAAATATAGTCTTGTAGCTGAGCACATTTTCTCTCCAAATCTCTACATGCGGTTCAATTGGAAAAGACAAGGAGCAAATAAATACTTCAATTATATGCTTTTAACAACATGCTACATTAACATTAGGAAAGTACTTTTTCTAGAAAAAAACTTTGATTCCAAATAAAATATTTTAAAATTACTATAGAATATCTGCTGCAAAATAGGTTTTCAAATAGTGACAATAGTCTATAATTGAATTATATGCTTAATAGAAGAGACTCAAAAATAGCAGTTTTATCTCATAATATTTAAACTGTTCTGAAGTATCTATATCTCTGCCTGGATAAAAGCAATATGGTGAATATCATTAGGTCTTTCTTCATTTGACACCCTTGTGAAGGGCTTAATTCTTAGCCTGCGTTTTCCTGAGAACAGTGCCTGAGACAAAGGCTTCGTGTAGGTTGTTCATTCAGAGAGTCGTCTTAAAGAATGGGAGTTGGGAAGGAGAGAAGACAGGGAAGGAGGTGCCACGCAATGGGGTGCCAAGAATGTGTGCCAAGTGCTTGGCAGTTTTCCACTTCCTGGAGTCAAAGAAGTCACCAGTCAAAAAGTAGGAGCTACTTCCAGATTGCCTATGGGAAGCTGGTCCTCGTGTGGTGGCTGGAGCATCATTGAGACACACAGAACCAAGGCAGAACACGACTGGAATAGGAAACATTTACTCTTCTCATCAGAAATTTCACTGTTTAGGAGAAGAGATGAAGGAGTTTGGTGTTAGGACATACCTTGTTTGTCACTGTCCTGGAACATAGTTACAGGATATAGAATGTTAATTTTTGAAATAGTATATGGGAGATGTAAGTACATACACATTTGCACATATACACATGTATATACATATGTACACATATGTTCACAGACATGTGTGTGCAGATATACATGCACATACACACAAAATGTATACACATATACATGTTTATGTTATTTTCCATTGTGAAAGGAAAATAAATATCAGAACCCCAAACTCACTAAAAAGGGAAAGAGTCAAGCTGAGAACTAGGTCACACAAACCTGCCTCTCATTGTGTTCCTAAATAAGATAGCAACAAAGTTTAAAAAGCTCCATCCCTCCCTCACAATTGACTCAAACGGACATATCTTCTAGGCCCCAAGGTCTTTACCCTAAAATAGTTCTGTGGAATTTCATCCTGACAATGTAAATTGATATCTTATCTTCACAGGTACGGGACAAAAGACAGAACTCAATGTCATCTCTCTGCTCACCTGAGACAAATGTATATCTGATTGTTTCCTCTGTCCTATGTTTATGTTATCTTATGTAAAATTTCAGATTCACAGAGCTAGATGAATGCATAAGTGACTATTCCTGTACCCCACCGCACATGTGAATGGCTGATCAAAGACTCAAAAGAATGTAACCACTTGTGTCTTACCTACTCACACCCTTTAAAAAAATGTCTTGCTCTTTCTCCAATACCTGCCATTTTCCTTTTAAATACTGAGCTCCCCAGACCCTCTTCAGAAACAGCATGAACTGCATAGTTTCCTGTGAATCTCTGTTCTTTCCCAGATGCATCCTTAACTTTGGCAAATAAACCTCCTAAAATGATTGAGACTTGCCTTGGTCCTTTTTCTTTGACTTACATTATTTTAGTAATAAATAGTCTAATATGCTATGCATTATTTTCAAAGTCTATAAGCCAAGAGAGTAGATGCCATTACATACACATGCTTGTACCTTGTGAGTTTCTGCATCTGCTTCAGTTGATATACTACAATAATTTGTTCCATTTAGATTCTCTTTGGGCATTAATTTCACAAACATATTTGATTCATACTAGAAGAGAAGTGTGGTCGGCTATACAGTGCTAATTTAGCATAAAAGTTTAAAAGAAAGAGAATAATGTTTGATGTTGAAATTTTTATGTTGATTGCAGAGATGCCAGCATCTTGAATGAACTAGTGGTAGAATTAAATAGTAAAGACCATCAGTCCTTTAACATTTTGAAGGGCATACTTCTCATCAATGAACCCTGGAAGAAAGTTATGAATCATTGTCTGTATTGTAGCTGGAAGAAATTGTTGGAAACATAACCAGCTTCTGGATATTTGAAAAAAACCTGCCAATTATAGTTGTGAATTTTATCATGATGTTTTGGTCAATAAAAGACCACCTATATAATGGCGGTTCCATAAGTTATAATGAAGCTAAAATAATTCCTATCTTCTGGTCATGTAGCATTCATAAAGTGGTAGCACAATGCAGTACTCGTGTTTTTGATGATGCTGCTATAAGCAAACCTACTGTGCTGCCATTCATAAAAGTAAAGCACATTCAATGGTGTACAGTATGTAATGATAATAAATGACTTACTGGTTTATTTTCCATACTGTACTTTTTATCCTTATTTTAGAGTTTAATCCTTCTACTTGTTAAGAAAAAAGTTAATTGTAAAAGAGCCTCAGGCAGGACCTTCAAGGGGTGCTCCAGAAGGAGACATTGTTATCATGGGAGACGACAGCTTCATGTGTTATTGTCCCTGAAGACCTTCTAGTGCCCCAAGATGTGGAGGTGAAAGACAGAGATACCAATGACTGTGGCCTTGTGTAGGCCTAGGCTAATGTGTGTGTTTGTGTCTTTTTTTTTTTTAACAAAAATGTTTAATTAGTAAAAAGATTTAAAATTTTTAAAAACAGAAAAAAGCTTATAGAATAAGAATATAAAAATGTCTTTGTTCAGGTGTACAATGTGTTTTAAGCTAAGTGTTATTACAAGAGTCAAAATGTTAGCATTTGGTTATAAAGTTACAGAAATCTAAGGTTAATTTATTAAAGAAAAAAATTTTAAATAAATGTAGTGTAGCCAAAGTGTACAGTGTTTATAAAGCCTACAGAAGTATATAGTTATATCCTAGGTCTTCACATTGACTCACTACTCACTCACTGACTCACCCAGAGCAACTTCCAGTCCTGTAACCCCCATTCATGGTGCCAATGAAAAGAGTCAAACTCTGTAAAATATTTAAAGAGATTTATTCTGAGCCAAATATGAGTGTCAACGAACTGTGACACAGCCCCAGGAGATCCTGAGAATATGTTCCCAAGGTGGCTGGGCTACAGTTTGGTTTTATACATTCTAGGGAGACATAAGACATCAATCAATACATGTAAGATGTACACTGGTTTGGTCTGGAAAGGCAGGACAACTCAAAGTGGAGACTTCCAGGTTATAGGTGGATTCAATAATTTTCTAACTGGCAATTGGTCAAAAGAGTTAAGTTATTATCTGAAGACCTAGAATCAATAGAAGGGAAGACCTGGATTAAGATAAGGGGCTGTGCAGACCAAGGTGCCCCTTATGCAGATAGTATCAGTAGAAGGGGATGTCTCTTATCAGTCTTAAAGAGTCTTTTCTATTGGTCTTAAGGTCTCTGTTTTAGTGTTAAGGCTCGTCAGCTGTGCCTGAATTCCAAAGGGAGGAGGATACAATGAGGCATGTCTGACTCCTACTTCCCATCATGGCCTGAACTAGTTTTTCAGATTAACTTTGGAATGCTTTGGCCAAGGGAAGGGTCCATCAGTCTGTTGTGGGGCTTAGAATTTATTTTTGGTTTTCAATGGTAAGGACTCTTATATAGGTGTACCATTTTAAAATCTTTACATTTCACTGTACCTTTTCTATGTTTAGATACACAAATACCTATCATTGTGTTACAACTGCCTATAATATTCGGTATAATAACATGCTGTATAAATTTGCAGTCTAGGAGCAATAGCCTAGCGTATATAGCCTAGGTGTGTAGTAGGCTACACCACCTACATTTGTGTAAGTATACCCTGTGATGTTGCCACAAAGACAAAAGCACAGAATAATGCATTTCTCACAATGAATCTTCATCATTAAGTGAGGCATGGCTCTATATATTATTAGGAATGCAGTGGTATAGGGACTGTGCCTTAACAGCATTGTACAGAGCTGAATCAAATAAGCTCATAGATCCCTGGAGCTAACTAGAATATAATTAAAATCTATTCTGACCCTAAGGCTTGCATTGCAATTGGACATTTCGAAAAAATTTTGAGACGAGTCTTATCACTTGCATACATTGTTGAGATATAAGTTGAGTCTAAATTTTAATTAACCAAGGTTTGGATAGTTTGAGTTCTTGTAACTAAAGACTTCACTGCAATTAGAGTTAGTGTGGCTCAGCATTATTCTTACAGTTTAAAAGAAAACTTAAGATTGAAGCTATAACTTAATAGAACTTTTTGGGGTGAAAGTCCTTCAGCTTCTATTAGATGCTCATGAATTTTACAGCACAAAAACACACAATTCTTTGGATGCTTAGAAATGGTTGCTTAGTTTTTGGTGGAAGCTTCTGTCTTTTAAGAAATAAACAGTTTGATTGAGCTAAAGGGAAGATCAGGCACAGAAACACAGCTGGGGTGTCAATTCCAAGCACATCAGTAAATGAACAGAAAAGAGATTGCATTTGCTGGAATTCTCACAGCAAATAAATGAGGTAACAGGAGAGATTCGCTGAAAACAGTGGGCTGAAGAGAACCAGTAGCCAAGCACTTTGCTTTCAATTCAAGCACTGAGTATGTAAATCTGAAGATCTAGTTTCTGTTTACTGAGACACTACAAAGAAGTTTACCTATGTTATGCCAACAATTGCCTTCCAGCTTCCTTAAGTTACTTCATTAGCATTTGTGAGTAAAGACGAAGCAGCAGTAAAGAATGTAAATCTAAAGCAGGCTGTTGGAGTTTAGGAGATGTGGGTGGTTAATTCTTTCAGCAGCAGTATCAGTGTTGTTGCCCTGTATCACCCAGGCCTCAGACACTGAAGGCATAAACAATGCCTCGGTCTTCCTTGGTCTCTCAAGAGAAAGAATTTTGAAGTCTTTCACTTCCGTAATGATCAAACGCCCAAACCCTCAACGATCTAATTTTTCTATGGATCAGGTAATTTATCCATGTACTGTGGGATGTGAGATGAAAATATTGGAACTCAGCATCAAAATCTGAGAGACCTCAGCAAAGCTTTTCATAAACTTGAATGTATCTCCTTGAAGAAAATATAGAGATACAACTAGGGTCCTTCATTAGTTCTGTCTCCCTGACCTCTGTGGTCATTTTCCCTCCCCATTCATGGGCTCCTGTTGGCCATGTGACTTATTTGGTGGGATGTGAGCAAATGAGAGTTGATCCTGTTGATGAAAAGAGTAAAATTCTGTAACATATTTGGAGGTTTATTCTGAGCCAAATATAAGTGACCAATGGCCTATGACACAACCCCAGGAGATCCTGAGAACATGTGCGCAACGTGGTTGGGCTATAGTGTGGTTTTACACGTTTTAGGTAGACACAATGTTACCAGTGGTGAATCTGTACAGGTCCCCAGCAACCTCAGTTCTTGCCTCCTCAGAAGAAAGAAGTCAACTGATGGCCATGAGGCAGAAGGAGAGACTGGGCAGGTTTTAGAGCAGGAGTGAAAGTTTATTAAAAAGCTTGAGAACGAAAACAGAAGGAAGGAAACTACACTTGGAAGAGGGCAATTTGAGAGTTCAATTGCATGTTTGACCTTTGACTTAGGGTTTTATAGGTTGGCATGCCTCCAGAGTCATGCATTCCTTCTTTCATGATTCTTCCCTTGGGGTGGGCTGTCTGCATGTGCAGTGGCCTGCTAGCACTTGGGAGGTGAGCATGTGCAGTGTGTTTGCTGGAGTTGTATGCATGCTTACTTGAGGCATTCTTCCCTTACCAGTGAATGGCCTTAGAAGGTCATATACCAGTTAAACTCCACCATGTTGTCTCTTAGTGTGCATGCTTGAGCCCACTCGCCCAACTCCTGCAATCTTATCAGGAAGCTTCTGATCACCAGTTTCAGGTTTTTTTTCTATTTATTGGGAAACTGCCTTTCCCTGGCACTAGCTACAACCAATTATTATTTTAGAGAGACAGTTAACAACCACCTGACCATCACCTGATGGTCACCTGATATTCCTGGTGGGTGGTGAAAGGAGCCCTCTCCTACACTGCTCATGCCCGTCTAGCTACCAACTGTAACAATAAGACAACAATCAATACATGTAAGATGTACATTTGGTTTGGTTCAGAAAAGTGAGACAAACAGACATGGGGGCTTCAAGGTCATAGGTGGATTCTAAGATTTTCTGATTAGCAGTTGGTTGTAAAAGTTATTACCTAAAGACATAGAATCAATAGAAAGAAATGTGTGGGCTAAAATAAGGGGTTGTAGCTATAATAAGGTTTTATCATGCAGATGAAGTTGAAGACTCCAGGTAGCAGGCTTTAGAAGTCTTAACAGACCTAAAAAGGTACCAGATTGTTAGTTAATTCTCTCCTGGATCAGGAAAAAGTCCTGGAAAGGATACGGAATCAGTTCTTTACAGAACATATATTTTCCCCACAAGAGACAACTTGGCAGGACCATTTCAAAGTATGTCATTAAGATATATTTTGGGGTAAAAATACTTCGATTTCTTTCAGGGTCTGCTATCTGTTATGTGATACTATACTAGAGTCAGGCTGGAATTTGGTGCCTTATTGCTGTAAAAGGTCTACTTCATCAGTCTTAATGTCTCTATATTAATGGTAAAGCTACTCAATTGCACCTAAATTCCAGAGGAAGGAGGATATAGTAAGTCATGCTCAACCCCCACTTTCCATCATGGCCTGAGCTAGTTTCTCAAGTTAACTTTGGAATGACCTTGCCTGAGGGAAAGGTCTATCATTCAGCTGGGGGTTTAGAATTGTATTTTTGGTTTATACTCTGAGGTCTGACATGCACTGCATGTTAGGGCTTTCCTCTTGTGTTCCTGCCTTTCTCCATGAAAAGATATGCTCCTTGGCTGAAAGGCTAACTAAGACATGAGAGACTTGTGGAGTTGACTCGATCTGACCCTGTGTTCTAGAATCAAGTTCAAATGAAGTCAACAGAACTCCAACCAATACACAAAGGCAAGATCAACAATCAATGTTCGTATGGAAGCCACAGATATTCTTCTATTCTTAAACATATTTTAACTGATCACTTTAGCTGGATTGTATTCAGGGGTTTGTAATCACCCAGTGGGTTTTCTGTGCCTGCTTCTCAGACAGAACTGTTTTTGCAAGATGGGAATTGTAATAGAGAAAGAATTTAATTCATATGGAACCACCTATACTAATAAAACTAAAAAGATTAGTTTTACTATTATGTGAAATGGTCTCCCTGAAAATTTGGAGAAGGGAGTTTTTAATGATATATTGATGGGTAAGGGTTTGGGAAGTGGGGAGTGCTGACTGGTCAAGTCAGAGATGAAATCATAGGGGGTTGAAGTGGATTTTTCTTGTCATTGGTTCCTGGGTGGGATCACTGAACTGGTTGAACCAGATTACCCATCTTGGTGGTGCCAGCTGGTGCATCAGAATGTGGGGTCTCTGAAATATCTTGAACACTGAGCTTAGTTTTTGTGAATAATGTTAACCCTAGGAGCAATTTGAGGACATTCAGAATCTTGTGGACTCCAGCTGCATGACTCCTAAACCGTAATATCTAATCTTGTGGCTAATCTATTGGTCTACAAAGGCAGACTGGTCCTCAGACAAGAAGGGGGTTTGTTTCAGGAACAACAGGTTTTTGTTCAAAGTTAAACTATAAACTAAATAATATAGTTTGAATCAGTGTCCCCACCCCAGTCTCATGTTCAATTGTAATCTCCAATATTGAAGGTGGGGACTGGTGGGAGGTATTTGGATCATATCTCAGCATGGATACTACTGATGTGGATCCTCTCTAGGCTCAACATTCATAATTCCTCTGTAAACTTTCTATAGTTTCTTAAATGAACCAGTCTTTTTTTTTTTTCTCCTTGCCATAGTTTTTTGTATGTGCTGTTTTTCATTTCCAGTAATATGTTTCTCTCTGTGATTTGCTTGGGAACTCATACTCATCCTTTAAGAGTTAATTGATGCTTAGCCTCCTCTGGGAGGAAGAAAGAAGAGCCAAGTGTTAATATCCAAGACAATAGGAAAAATGTCTCCAAGGCATTTGAGAGACCTTTGCAGCATCCCCCTTCTGTCACAGGCTCAGAGACCCAGGAGGGAAGAATGAATCCACGGGCCAGGCCCAGGTCCCTACGGCCCTGTGCAGCCTCAGGATGCTGCTCCTTGTATCCTGGCTGTTTCCAGCACCAGCTGTGACTCAAAGGAGCTCAGGTAGAGCTCAGGTTGATTCTTCAGAGGGTGTAAGCCATATGCCTTGGCAGCTCCCTCATGGTGTTAATCCTGCAGGCATGCAGAGTACAAGAGTTTAGGTTGGGAATCCCCACCTAGATTTCAGAAGATGTATGAAGAAGCCTGAATGTCCAGGCAGAAGCCTTCTTTAGGGGAGGAGCCCTCTTAGAAAACCCCTTCTAGAGCAGCAAGGACAGTAAATGTGGGTTTGAAGCCCCCTCACCAAGTCCCCACTGGGGCACCACCTAGTGGAGCTGAGAGAAGAGTGCCTCCATCCTCCAGATCCCCAAAATTGCAGATCCACTAAGAGTTTGCACCTTGCACCTGGAAAAGCTGTAGGCACTCAACACCAGCCTGTAAGAGCAGCCATGGGGTCTGAATTCTGCAAAGAAACAGAAGCAGAAATGCCTAAGTCCTTGGGAGTCTACTCCTCACACTAGTGGCCCCTGGTTATAGGACATGGAGTCAAAGGAGATTATTTTGGAGCTTTAGGATTTAATTACTTCCCTGTGGCATTTTGGAATTTCATGGGGCCTGTAGCCCCCTTTGATGGCCTATTTCTTTCTTTTGGAATGGGAATATTTGCCCAATGCATGTATTCCCCTTGTATTTTGGAATGTAACTTGTTGTGTTTGGAGGTAATTAACTTGTTTTTTATTTTACAGGCTCATAGGCAGAAGGAACTAGCCTTAGCTCAGATTAGACTGGATTTTTTTTTTTTTTAAATGCTGGAATTAGTTTAGATGCTGAGGGACTATTGGGAAGGCATGATTAGATTTTGAAATGTGAGAAGAACAAGAAATATTGAGGGGCCAGGGGCAGAATGCTATGGTTTAGATCTGTGTCCCCACCCAAATCTCATGGTCAATTGTAATCCCAAATGTTGGAGGTGGGGCCCGGTGTGAGGTGATTCGATCATGGGGGCAGTTTTTCATAATGGTTTAGCACCATGCCCTCAGTGCTATTCTGTTGATATTAAATGAGTGAGTTACCATGATATCTAGTTGTTTACAAGTGTTAGCACCTCCACCCCATCCTTACTCCTGCTTTGGCCATGTAAGATATGCCTGCTTACCCTTCATCTTCTGCCATGATTGAAGGTTTTCTGAGGTCTTCCTAGAAGTTGAGGAGATGCCAGAATCATGCTTCCTGTACAGCCTGCAGAACATTGAGCCAATTAAACTTATTTTCTTTATAAATTACCCAGTCTTCGGTATTTCTTTATAGCAATGCTAGAACTGACTAGTACACTAAGTTTTTCCCCAAATTAGTTTGGCCTATGCCCAGGAATGAACAAGGACAGCTTGGAGGTTAGAAGCAAGCTGGATGGCATTGGTTAGATTAGATTTATTTCACTGTCATAATTTTCTCACTGTTATAATTTTTGCAAAGGCAGTTTCAGGTTGAGAGCAGGGTAGAGGGTAAGGAGAACCTTTTTTCCCATCTACAAGTATATAGTTTTTTAATTAAATTATTTTAGTCTCTGATTTGTCAGCCATCTGGGCTTTGCCCATTTCCCCCTCATCCCTTCAATTTAATGTAATCTCTGTTTAAAGTGTCAGTGTCAGTCAGCACATGATAAAAGCATACAACCCTAAAAGTACAGCATCTAAGAAAAACAAAGATTTTCCAACAAACTCTTATTACAGTAGTTTTTAAGGGATGTGGGCTCGTATACTTCCCTTTTAACACATGTTTCTAGGACCATTATATCAGAAGAAGGGGAATATACCAAACCTCTGACCCATTTTAATGATACTGTCATTAAATATGTGAATCTATTCACATTTTATTCACTTAAGTAAGTCATTGTGTCTGACACTTAACTTCACAAAGAATGGAGAAGTGCAGTCCTACTATATGCATCTAAGGTGAACAGCTCTAATGACTATTATACCATGTGTAACAGTGGGTTTAAATGATAAGGCAATTTTCTTAATTTGATCTCTGCAAGTGAGATGACTTACATTGTTGAGCAAGCAATTCTTAACAGAACATGCTTGGAAATCTTGCCTGCAGACACAGCATCTTATTTTCTGTTCAAGATATTTTTTCATGGTATTCCATATAAAGTTTAATTTTGGGTAACAAAGAAATTGACCTTTACAGTGAGGTAAGGATTCAAATAATTGGATTCTCAGTTAACTCGAATCTTAGGCCAGATGCAGAGACTTTATAAAATTCTATCTCTCTTTGCAGGCCATCTAGCTTGAGCCAGAATTTGTATCTTACATGCAGGGTTTTACTAAAAGTGGCAAGAAGTAGTAAACTCACATATACATGCTGGATTTTTCCTATAATTTACTCTAATGTCACAGCTGACTAGCTCATGGTCTCCTTTCCAAGGACAAGTAACAATTTAATCAAATGCTTTGCTATTGTATAACAAAGGTCATCAGTTTCTCAGTCTGCAATATCTGAGTCCTTGCCATCCACCACTCTGTCCCTCTCAATCAGCCAATTTTGTGTATTTTGGGTTCCATTATAGGAGTACTCTGCTTACTGGAACTACATTTTACATATTTAAAATTAATATTGCTGGCAATTGATGGAAAACAAAACTGCTGTGATGCAAACAAAATAGTTATTTCTCTCTCAGATAGATGGAAAACAAATGTATATAATTTTTAGGGCTAGTGTGATATTTCTGTTTCACGAAGTCCTTAGTGTTGGGGTCCGCGTGTTTCCTAAACAAAGGAATGAACACACAAGACAACACAAGACAAGACAAACATGGCGGCCGCCTCGAATGGCGCGCTCTGCTTTATTTTATACAGTTGTTTGTGGAATGTTGCCAAGTCACAAGACACATTGTTGTTTTTCTGACCTTTCCCTGACTTTCTGGATTTTCAAGATGTTTACACATAAACAAGCCCCCAACGCCCTGCTTCGTTTGCGAGAGCAGGTCTTATCGGGAACACCCTGTTTGCGAGCACATAGTCCTCTACACCTTAGGCACCCAAATTTTTCCAGGTTAGTACTTTATCTTCCCTTGGTAGTGGTCCTCATATTCAGAGTTTAAGATCATAGCATCCATAAGAAAAGCAGCAAAATGGAGGAAGGGATGCATAAGTCAATGAAAGACAGTGTGTATTGCTTTCTTATAAGAAAGGCTCCCAGAAGTTGCACATAACATTCTACTTATATATTATCATACAGAAATTTGCACAAGAAAGGCAAGGAAAGGTCCTTCTTCTGGTTATAAATATGTCTAGCTAATTCTTTTAAGACGTAGGCAGCTGGTGGGCTCTACCACAGATGCTTTCATGCTCCTCTGTGCTGGATGTTTATCACTATTGTACAGGTGAGGAGACCAAGATCCATCCATATAGAGTTAACTTGCTTAAGATCACATAGCTATTGCAAAATTAAGAATATGACTCAGGTCCTCCTGAGCCACAAACTACCTAACACTAAATTGCACTCAAGTCCAGGCCTCAGTGAAGGATGAGCATTGTTCAAAGAAAAATTCAAGACAAATAGCAATCAGATTCCCAGGGGTAGTTTCAAGGTCCAGGCTGAAACCTCTTATAATTTCCAAATGGCTAGACTTCTTGACTGCTGGCAGTTTCCAGAATGAATTTACGATATGAGATTTGTGTGTCTAGAAAGCTTTTTGATGACCATGTTCACACATTTCAAATAAGTATATACTAGATTAAAAAAATGAATAGTCCTTGCCTGGTGGGCTAATTAGACTCACATTGAAAGAGGAAGTCAAATATCAGGACTGGGGACAGGAAGGCTGAGAGGATTAACTTTTATTCTCTATTTTCTTGTGTAACTTGAATTTTTTACAATGTCCATTTAAAACTTAATTTTTAAAAGGTTCATCTAAATCAAGTTTGACAATTTAGATCATTCAATTAACTTTCTAGAATGTTAATTCCTGGCTTACTCTCCTGTGTACTTCAAGATCTCACTTAGAAATATTCACTATTTGAGAATTCAAAGTGTCAAGAGAATTTTGATGAATCAATATCCAACTTAAAAAATCTTATGACCTCTTCTAGATCATAAACTCACAACCATCCAACAAAGAACACAAACGTTTTACTTGAAACCTTTAGACTTAATGGCCAGTGTTCTTGTAATCATTTGTCCTTCTCTGGATTTCCTAAAAGCCAACTCAAGCTAGACTGACAGATTCAACATTGATTATAATTTTTTTTTAACTCACAGCTCTGCAGATTTAACATTGTTCTCATAAAAATCTTTCCCTGTAGAGATGGAACAGGTTTACTCAATTGAGTCATCTAGTTCATTTTTCTCTGCGTGCTTTTTCAGGGTGATTTCAGGTTTTAAAGCGTTTAAATATCTACAAAGACCTTGTGGGGGAATTATTTTAAAGCTATTTGTAACCTTAAGGAAATTTTCATGAGTTGGATAAAGAATATGCTAAGAGTAAGAAATCAAGGAGAGTCCCTCTATCTCAGAAAGCATTGTGTTTTTCTTAAATAATGGCTTTGCTGGTTTTTGGGGAGGAAAATAAGCTCTGATTTAGGAGACAGAAGCTCCCCGTCATTATTAGGGAAAGAACAATATGATATTGTCTTTGTAGTTACAATCACTGCCACAACAGGAGTTTCCAAGTCTGTGTCACATCTGGGACCCCCACCAATGGGTTAAGATTGATGATTTGATCTCAAAGCTTCCTCTCATTTATCTCTAAGCTGGTTGCTAATGTGATATATTATTGGCTTGTGTGGTATGGGGAAGAGGGAGCACATACTGACATTTACACACACCACCCCATCTCTGCCACTCAAGGGGGTCTGAGCCTTGAGTAAAGGAAAAAAAAAATCACCCCCACACAAAAGCTGTAATCAGCATTTTTACTGGCTTATTCTAGGGAGTAAAAGGCCCAAATCCCCAGCTTCAAGTGTGTTGCAAAAGCATGGTGCTACATAGTCAAGTTTCTCTAAATGGTTCAGAGAGCATTTCCAGGCCCCTTTCTTTTTATTAACCCTTTTTCACAGTTTGAAACAACTTGACAAGCTTGTATTTCCCCTTTGGAATTCTCTCGGCTTCACATTCCCCAGAAGGAGATACGCACATGCACACACACACACAACCTTAAGAAAGATGCATAATCTTGGCCAGGTGCAGTGGCTGATGCCTGTAGTCCCAGCAATTTGAGAGGCCAAGGTAGGCAGATCATTTGAGGTCAGGAGCTTGAGACCAGCCTGGCCAACATGGTGAAACTCTATCTCTACTAAAAATACAAAAATTAACCGGGTGTGATGGCACACTCGTTGTCCCAGCTACTCAGGAGGCTGAGGCAGGAGAATTGCTTGAACCCTGGAGGCAGAGGTTGCAGTGAGCCAAGATCACACCACTGCACTCCAGCCTGGGTGACGGTGTGAGACTTCATCTCACAAAAACAAATAAATAAAATAAAATAAAAAAGAAAGATGCATAATCATAATCTTTATTGATGATTAAGGCTTCCCATTCTATTTGCAACAACTAGATTGAAATAAGCTAGAAGGAAGTGTAAAATTCAGGCTCCCAATAATTTCTTAGTATTACATTTTCATCCTGCCTCTCCCCAAAGTACCCACTTTCCCATGTTTATGATGTACTTATCTGAAGTTGGTAAGAAAAGAAGAAAAGGTGTATCTTCTCTTTTTTCTCTTCTAGAGAAGAATATTATTTCTCCTCCTTTGCAAGATTCTTCTTCTATTTTACTCTGAACATTCTTTATTTAGCTGACTATAATTTTCTCTTCATGGTTAAATCCATTTTAAATGTCAACATTTAGTCTATGAACTTTTTTTCCCTCCAATGATGTCTTGGCTTTCTCCAGGTCACTTTCCTGAGAATTGTGAACTACAAATGGATGAATATTAGAACCATCACCTGAGAGAATGGTCCTTTCAGTAGGAAGTTCATGAAGCTGGATTCAGACACCAAATTGAATTCATAACTCTGCTACACTCCAGCTGTGTGACTTGGAGCAAGCGGTTTATTCTCTGTTAGTGATTTCCATCATCTTTAAATGATGGTACCTGTACCAAACATTTCATACTATTTTTGAGACAATGAAATTAAACAGTGCACACCCACAAACTCAATCTCTAAAATAACATACACACAAACACACACACGGGTGCAATATCTGTGACAAATACATTAACATATGAGGTTAATAGTTTCCTAAACCTATCCTTTACATAGTGCTCAACACTACTTAATACATCGTTCATTCATTTATCCACTTTTGTTATTTGTTTGATCATTTATTTGTTTCATCTTCCTTCTCTAGAAAGTAAGCTGTATTATCGCTGGGACTCAGCCTATTTTATGTTTTGTTCCCAACTGTATTCTCAGAGTCTATAATGTTTTCTGGTATACTGGATGTTCAATACATATTTATTGAATGCATAAAGAAAAGGCTGACAACTTTTTATGTGAACAATGTTATTATAGATGGAAAAACACTCACTTTATTTTATTTATTTATTTATTTATTTATTTATTTTGAGATGGACTTTTGCTCTGTCACCAGGCTGGAGTGCGGTGGCACCATCTCAGCTCCTCACTACAACCTCCGCCTCCCCGGGTCAAGCAATTCTCCTGCCTCAGCCTCCTGGGCAGCTGAGACTACAGGCGCACGCCATCACGCCTGGCAATTTTTTTTTTTTTTTAATTTTAGTAGAGACAGGGTTTCACCATGTTGCCCAGGCTGGTCTAGAACTCCTGAGCTCAGGTAATCTGCCCACCTCAGCCTCCTAAAGTGCTAGGATTACAGGCTCGAGCCACTGTGTCCAGCAACACTCACTTTAAAAAACAATTTCCAATTTCTTTCTAGAGGTTGCCCACCTTTCTCTTTACTATCAGAATTTGAAATCTGAGCATGCACAAGATTGTCTTGCAAGAAGTCATGTCACAAAGAGAATAAAGTATCTTTGCCTCTGCCAGCTTCTTTCCACCACAATTTTAAGCCAAGTCTTCATAATTTATAATTTCATTTTGTGCTTCTGGAATTATATGTGTGTGTGTTTGTGTGTGTGTGTATGTGTGTGTGTATGGAACAACCTTTATAATACTGAAGATTTGAATGTGAAAATGTTATTGAGTTATTTGGATGAAGGCACTATAATATTGAGGTACCTGGAATAATAAATGTCTGCTTTGGCAGTTCCTATATCTCATCAGTTTTATGCAAACAAAACATGAAGGAGAAAATATATATAGACATCCTAGTGCTTAATAACCATGAAGAAAGATGTCTGTGTCTTACTAGAAGAAATGGCACTGTTGAATATTCATGAGAGAGATCCATTTTACCCCCCTGCAGGCACAAAATATTTATATGAATATGAAGTCTATGCATAATTATATGAAAACAGACATTCCCCAGAGGTTAAATATGTTAACAAGAAAGGTCTCTCCCTCCTGTAGATTTTATTAAACGAATTTAAATTGTCGAAAGGATGTAAACATGAAAGAAGAGCACAATACTTTAGGGTGGTCCAAAGGAATATAACTGAAATAATGAGACTACGCCAAGTAAGGACAAGTAACTTGGGAACATTTTTTACTACGTTGTGTTTTACTCCATAGCAATGCATTTAGAAATGCTTTCAACCTAAAATGCATAGTCTAATGAAATCTATTAGACTGAAATGACCTTTCTGAGGACATGATGAAAGTCTTATTCCCTGAAATGCCGACTGCAACTTGACTCAATGTTTCAATCCATCTTAAAATTGGATCAAATGTAGAGAGGCCAAAAGAACATATATTTGGTTGTCTTTGCTTTTTCAGTGACTGGTATGTGACCTTGGACAGTAACTGCAATGGCTGACATTCTTTTATTATTTTTTTTAATAGTCACTTTATATTCTTTATCATGGTTCTAAATATCAAGTTGACTCTTACTTTCAGGTAAACTGTTCTCTCATTTTAAGATGAAAGAAATATTTTTTCTTTTGCCTGGGACAAAGCCTTTTTGTAACAGGATCTTTCCACACCTCTCCATGTTCTCAAATTGGTCAGGTTCCAATGCATAAGTATATTTGAATTTAATTTTTCATATCCTTCACCACTCCTCTTTTCCATTTTCAAAGCCTGAATCTCGTGATCTTCCCTAACCCTTAAAGATTAGATTTTAAGGTTTTAAATGCTGAGATCCCTTGGGTTCTAATTCAGTAGTTAGACCAAATATGTGGTGATGTAAAATATTATACATATATCATATTATATAAAAGGGCCATATCTTTTGGCCATATCTTTTGTTCAGAGCAAAAACATCCTTGATATTGTGATTTTAAAAGACAGGCTTCCCTTTCAAAGGGCACTTTTTGATATAGTCCTCTATAAAATATTGACGATTTCATTATGTCAAGGCACTGTAAAGTATGTGAAATACTAAGCTGATCAGTTACTGCCTGTCTTGTAAATTTCTGCTGATTCCTCATTTCCCACAGGATGAAGTCAAATCCCAATGAGCAGCCTATGGAACCTTTCAGAATATGGGTTAGTACCTACCATTGCTCAGTTTACCCTGTCCTTTTGCACATCAACTCAGCTACACTCTATTCCAGTTTTTTATGAACATTTTGTATCTCTCCATCCATCACCTGTAATGTTATGTCTACCTTTTCTGAGTAGGTATAAAGACTTGACATTTAGCTACCTAAAATTTGTAAAATCATGTTCAGCAGCAACCCCAAATCTCCTATATTTCTTACACCAGGGCTACTCTTTAGGGATTTATGCCTAGGCTCTTCCTATTCTTTAATTTATCTCTTCAGCCACCTTATTTGTTTCTTTCCTTTTTGTCTTTATGCTCTACTTTCATCAAATTTACCCATAGTCACTTTGTCTCAGCTTCTTTGTAACTTCTCTCTGCCAGTAATTTCACTTTTATCTTTGCTCTGAAATACTAGGCATCACTAAGAGGGTAATTTGGCAGCATCAGTCCCAATATGTCCTCAAGATAGTTTGACCATTCTAATTTATTTTTCATCAATTCTATTGAAGTGTAATTAACAAAGAGTAAAATTTACATTCTTAAAATATACAATTCATGTGTTGATAAATGTATGTACTCCCATAATTGACCCATTAATAAAGATAGACCCAGAAAGTTTTCTTGTGTACCTTGAAGTTATTCCCCTTACCATCCTTAATATTTGGCACCTAATGACCTAATTTTTATCACTATTGATTACTTTTGAAATTCTAAGAATTTATATAAGTTGAAGTATTCAATATGTACACTTTTATACCTGGCTTCTTTGCTCAAGGAATTTTTTGGAAATGTTTTATGTTGTTGCTTGTTTGATTATGCTTTTGCTGTAGTTGTTGTTACTGTGTAGAATTGTATTGTATGGATATATCATATTTTGTTTTTGTAGTCACTTGTTTATGTATTCACTTTGTTTGCTTCTAGTTTGGGCCTGTTATGAATAGAGTTACTATGCTGATGCAAGTACAATAATCTGCGTGTGTATCTCTTTTCCTTTTTCTTGAAAAAATGCTTAGGAGTCAGACTGATGGGTAAAATAGTAGGCCTATGTTTAACATATGACTATGCCAAAATGTTCTCTAAATTAGTTGTGACATTGTACACTCTCAAGGTTCCAGGCGTTCCAGAACCTAGCCAACCGTTGGTACTATTGTAGATATTTTAAATTTAGCTATTTTAGTGGTGCTGGTGGGAGTGAAGTGGTATCTCATTGTAATTTTAATTTGCATATCCCAAGTGGCTTATGATATTGAACAGATTTTCATGTGGATATGTCAATTGTATGTCTTATTTTGTGAAATGTCATTTGAGACTTTGCACTATTTTTATAGGGTTCTTTGTCTTCTGATGGTTGAGTTGAAAGAATTTTGGCTATTTTATAGGATATTTTCTTATACATTTTAGAATCAGCTTAATTCTTATGAAAGCCTACTAGAATTGTAATTGGAAGGGCATAGACTTTATAGATCAATTTGAGGAAAATGGATATTTTAGCAATATGAGTGAGTCAATCAATAAACATGACAGTCTCTCCATTTATTTGGGTCTTATTTAACTGCTCTTAGCCATGTTTATAGTTTTTTAGTCTAGAAGTCTTGTGTATATTCTGTTAATTTTCATTATTTTGTTAATAATATTTAAAATAGTATTTTTGGTTTTTTCCTCCAATTATTTGTTACTACTATGTATAGAAATACATTTGTTTTATTTTGTACTAGCTATGTCACCTTCAGCCTTGTTAAGTTCACTTGTCAATCGTAGTAGGGTTTTTTTTATTTCTTAAAATATTTTATGGAGACATCTCTGTGTGTATGCAAACAGACATATAGATACATATATATACACACACACACTTTTGTATATGCCTTTGACTTATTTTTCTTGCACAAATGCACTAGCTGAGACCTCTAGTACAATATTTAAAAGATATGCTGGGAATATACATTCTTGCCTTGTTCTCAATTGTATGAAAAAGCATTTAGTTTTTCACCATTGTATGTGGTACCTAAGTTTTCAGACATATCTTTATCAGGTGGAGAAAATTTTATTCTATTCCTAGTTTGCTGAGAGTTCTTATCATAAATAAGTGCTGACTTTTATCAAATAGTTTCATCAATTGAGATTATATGATTTTTCACCTTCATATATACTTTCCTTGTGTAAAGCCTACATGATCTTAAAGTAAGATCATTTTTCATATTTTGCTGAATTGGATTTGCTTATGTTTTATTGAGGATTCATTCATTTGTTGGTCTCTAACAGTATCTTTGCCAGATTTCAATAACAGGGCCTCACAAAATGAATTAGGAAGCCATCTCTATACCTCTAGGCATTTTAAAGGTGTGTGTACAGGATAGCGTACTATTTTTCTTCAGTGTTTCATGAAATTCACACAAAAACCCAAATGGATCAATAAATTGCTCCAAGGGAAACTTTTGATTATAAATAGAATTTCTTTAATATATTTTGTATATTATTAATTAATTGTATTCATCTAAATATTAAATTTTCTATGTTTTTCAATTCATTTCTGACAGATTACATTTTCCAGGAATTATTTAATATATTATCAAATGTATTGACATATGTTTTTTCCTAAAATTCCATATTATCCTCTTAACATTTCTAGTTTCTGGAGTAATCAACTGTTATCCCTAATACTTTAAAGTTTTTTCTATTTTTTACTTGATTAGTATTGTATAATAAGTTGACTACTGTCTGCCAACATTCATGTCCACCTTAAACTCCATTACTGATTAATTATTCAATTTATCATTATACAATGACTCTTTTAATCCTTGGTAGTAGCTTCTGTTCTACAGTCTACTTTTAAAAATATTAATATAGCCACAATGCTTCCATATGCTTACCATTAATATGATCTATCTTTTTTCATGTTTGCGACTTTCAACCTGTTTGTATTTTTAATTTTAAAGTGCATCTCTTGTAGACAGCATGTGGTTGAGTTTGGGTTATTGGTTCAGTCTGTATTTGTTCTTTAGTTTGTGGTATTCAGGCCATTTACATTTAGTGTAATTTTTTTTTGAGACAGAGTTTTGTTCTTGTTGCCCTGGTTGGAATGCAATAGCATCATCTCGGCTCACTGCAACTTCTGACTCCTGGATTCAAGCAATTCTCCTGCCTCAGCCTCCTGATTAGTTGGGATTACATACACCTGTCACCATGCCTAGCTAATTTTTGTATTTTTAGCAGAGACAGGGTTTCACCATGTTGACCAAGCTAGTCTCGAGCTACTGACTTCAGTTGATCCCCCCACCTTGGCCTCCCAAAGTGCTGGGATTACAGGCATGAGCCACTGCATCTGGCCCATTTAATTTTTCATATGGTAAAATTACCTGGCCTTGGTAATTTTTTATTTTTGAATTTAAGGGCATTCTTTGTTACTTGTTTCCTATTGGTTCCTCTTGTTTTGTTTATTTGTTGCTTCTTTACTGCGCTCTTTTAAGTTAAATTTGTTTAATTCATTCTTCAATTTTATTTTCTCTCTTGGATGCTTACTTGTACTTTTTATGCCATTATTTAGCGGTTTCCCTAGGGACAACACTGTGCATCCTTAACTATAAAGTCAATTTAGATTCAAATAGACTATACAATGTCTAAGTATAGATTCTCTGGGATTATCAGTCTGGACAAAAATGGTCAGACTGTGCCAGTTTACAGTTTTTAATCATGAAAATCTGTCAGTAAGTATATCTATAATCAGGGATTCAAGCAAACCTGATGATTTAAACAGGGTGCGAGTCATTACTAATCCCGATATTCCTATTGACACTTGTTGGACCACCTTAAATAGAGATAATAAGGGGCAAAGGCTTAAAGTTAATGAAAATTAGATCAAATCTAAATAAAATGAAAAGGCAATAGATGCACAGAAAACTTTTATTTTGACTAAATTTAATCAGTTGAAATTATTTTTATAGCACTATTTTCTTCACATATTTGAAATGAAGACTTTACTTTTCAATAGAAAATCTGCATTTTATCCTATGGAAAACAGGGTCTTCCACTTAGTTACTTTCCAAAGATGTGTGTTCATTTTATTTTGTGGGTCGATTAGAGTCAAGAGACAATTCATCATAAATCTACCAAAAAATAATGGATGTCACTTCTTATTGTTTATGTTTACAATATTATCCTATACCACTGCTTGGAGTTAAGAGTTTCGCTATTTCCTAATTGTCTTAAAAACAAACGGCTGGGCATGGGAGCTCACGCCTGTAATCCCAGCACTTTGGGAAGCCAAGGCAGGCAGATCACGAGGTCAGGAGATCGAGACCATCCTGGCTAGTAGACACGGTGAAACTCCATCTCTACTAAAAATATAAAAAAATTAGCCAGGCGTGGTGGTGGGTGCCTGTAGTCCCAGCTACTTGGGAGACTGAGACAGGAGGATGGCGTGAACGAGGGAGGCAGAGCTTGCAGTCACTTGCAGTTAGCAGAGATTGTGCCACTGCACTCCAGCCTGAGTGACAGTGCGAGACTCTGTCTAAAACAAACAAACAAAAGCAAAAAAACCCCCCCAAAACAGAAACTACATTGAAAATGAGCCAATGTTAGAATCGTATGTCTGGCTTCATTCTGGGATGAACAGGGCGATGTTATTTTATACTTATTCAATAAAAATGCATTGGTGTTTACAATGTGCTATATGTTGGTAACATAGAAATCACAGATAGAATTTTTGTCCTTGACATATTTAGTCTAATGATGGCAGAGGTGAGGAGCAAATCAATCAACAATTATACTATAATTGTATACTCTGTTAAATAATACGTTAGGAATATGTACAGAGAAGGCAATGGAAATACAGAGGAGAGAAGTCTAGCTTCAGAGTTTTCCCAGAAGAGGCTAAGCATCAGTTAACTCTTAAAGGATGAGTATGAGCTCTTAAGTAAATCACGGAGAGAAACATATTACTGGAAATGAAAAACAGCATATACAAGAAACTATGGCAAGGAGTTAAAAAAAAGACCTGGTTCATTTAAGAAGCTACAGAAAGTTTACAGTGATTCCATGATGGAGAATATTTTTGAGGAATTATGTATGTTGAGCCTAGAGAGGATCCACATCAGCAGGGTCTATGCTGAGATAATCTGGATCGCAGCTTTGTAATGATGGAGAGAACTGGATGAAGCTAAGCATGAGAGTAATCATATTTACTTTTGGAAATAACACTCTGGTAATAGTAAGAAGGACATATTAAAGGGGGATAAAACTGGAATTGGACGATCAGCTGAGAAATTTCTGCAGTCATTGAGGAGATACACAATGAGTGCTTAACCGAAAGCAGTTGCCAAGAGTATGGAGAGAGAAAAGATGAGAGAGAGACTGAGCAGGTAGAATCACTGTGAAGTATTTAGTTTTTTGTTTTCTGTTTTTATTTCTGCCTATTATGGGAGAAAAATTGACTGCAAATTTTAGCTGGTTTGATCTGCCTTTTGTTTTTCTGAAGAGGGTCTTTAAAATAAGAATTTCACAAATCTGTAAGTGAGAATGTCTGGGCCTATATTATGGATTCAATTTTGTATACTTCCACTAAAAAATTACGTTGCATGTATGAGACTGTAATGTGAAAAATTATTTAAATTTTTCCTGATAATGGTAACAGAAGCTTGCTCTTCATACAGAAGTAGGCATTTTTATTTCATTATACAATTTTTTTCTCTTGTCCCATATGATTTTAAAAATTTTATATAGTTATTTTCTTTTAACAAGGGTGGTATGATAGAGAGAATTCTGTCTTTCTCTTTCTGCAACTATTCAAAGATCAGACTTTAATGAATCTTCAACCACATCTTTTTATAAAATAGCTCTAATAATTATTGCAAAGAATATAAAAGCACCTAAGCATGGCTACACTCTCTTGCACATAAACTCATGCACCAAGAGTTTGTATGGAAGAAATTTGAGTAGAATGGGGATTTTTGTTTATTTTTACTAGATCACTTTGAGGTGGGGTGGAAAGAAGGAAAACTATGAAACTAAATGTGATTTCAAAGTCTTTCTCCACTCTTTTCATTTGTTTTTTCATCAGGCCTAGCCACTTTGGTTTCTAATTTTTGGTCCATGTTGTGCCTATGTATGCCTGATTCATTCCAGAATTTAGAAGTTATGGAACTCAATCTTGTTTATTCATAAATGTATTGTTTCATATTGTACCATATGTCACAATATATTCAGAGTTTACTTTCATTATATAGAAAACAAGATACATCCTTTCAAAATAATGTCAATAATAGTCTCATTTGAATGAGATTCCCTTGTGAAATTCTAGTTTCTTGCTAACAGTTAAGAAAAAGGTGTTGTGGAATACACAGGATTCACAGTCTAAGAGACTGTGTTCCAAATATACCCAAGGCTACTTAAAAACTATGTATCAAAGAAATGTTGTTTGCCCCCCTTGAGACTTGGTTTATGTATCTATTAATGGGGATAACCTCATCTATTTTGCATGATTGTTCGAAAAATGAAATAAAAGTTTTATATGAAGTTCATAACATACTAGCTGCTATAAGTTTTCAATTAGTGTTTTTCTTGTTTATTCTTTTCTGCAAGAAATTCCGTGGTTAATCCTTTCCTTCAATGTTGGGATAGTACTTCTCAACTGGGAAGGCACTTCTCCCTAAGTTAAATCTGGATGTCTGTGGGTCATTGTGATTATTGTAAGGTTTGGAGGCCACTACTGGCTATGTGGTTGGGGGATAGAAATACTTGATATCTTAAGGCCGGGCACGGTGGCTCACGCCTGTAATCCCAGCACTTTGGGAGGCCGAGACGGGCGGATCATGAGGTCAGGAGATCGAGACCATCCTGGCTAACACGGTGAAACCCCGTCTGTACTAAAAAAATACAAAAAAGTTAGCCAGGCGCAGTGGCGGGCGCCTGTAGTCCCAGCTCTACGGGAGGCTGAGGCAGGAGAATGGCTTGAACCTGGGAGGCGGAGCTTGCAGTGAGTGGAGATCGCGCCACTGCACTCCAGCCTGGGCGACAAGGCAAGACCCCGTCTCAAAAAAAAAAAGAAAAAGAAATACTTGATATCTTGAAAGTGAATGTTCTGCTGGACCTATTTATAATATCTGAAGCTATTACCTAACCCCAGTTTACATACAAACATAAAATATGTTTTGTGTGGAATTACTATACACTGAATTTTCAATACATGCAATTCCTATGCAATGGACGAAAGATGTGATATGTATGGATAGAACCTTCTTAAGATTTCTCAACAATTTTGGAAAATAGTGTCACTAATAACTGTTCTGAATTTAAGTTACAAAAAGACACAGCCGTGTTGGCCTGGTTTTGTAGTTTTTATATTTATAGTAATTCTGTTTGTTTGTTTTGTATATAAGTTTGATTATTTCATCATTTCTTTTAAGGAATTTGTGCTTGTGCCAGGATGACTAATGTATTTAAAGTATATTTTTAGTATAAATTCTTCTTTATATGACTTTTAGTTCACTGAATGGATTAAAAATATTTTTGCAAGTATACTATATATCTATAGGTTGTACTTCCGGATTTTGGATGAGTGATTATGTTATACTTTTACTTAATTTGGTCTGATGGCTTAAGAACTCACTAAGGACCTGATAGTATAAGGCCCCAGCCACTTTCCTTATACTATCCTGTCCTTAGTGAATTGGGGGCCAGGTCTAGGAGCTTCTCATGAAGTAATTAAAAGCTGTGTGTCAGTGACATCCTGATGAATATTGTCCGCTCTGACTGGTTAGTGCCGACTATTCTCTTAGCCTCAGGACCTGACCCATCAGGTTTGCCTTCTGATTGTTGCCCAACTAATGTTACTGACCCCAACATCTGTGAATTTGAAAAACTTGATGAAAAAAGTCTTATAAAAGAATTACTTTTCAAGCCCTCAAGCCATCTCATCACTCCATTATTTCCCTTTAGCTACCTTCATTTCTGTTCCAGTTCCTCTGAAAGTGGGAATTTAATCTGCTCACTTTTACACAACTGGCTTGTAAGTTAAAATCACTTGCATTAAGTCATTTCAAGTCTCCTTAATTTCCTATGAGAATAAGTATGACTTTTTCAATTTTGATGAGTAATATGAGACACAGCTTACAGCCAGTAAATTCTACAGCAATATTCGTATCTCCTCTGATTTATATTTTAGTTTTTTAATAATACACTCTAGCAAACTATGTGACACTTTCATTACTGTCTACATGCTTGGGGTTAAAGATGAAACTTGAATGCTGTAAAATGCCTTTGAAAAAGGCAGAGTGTGTATACTTTGATTCCTAATTTTATATTTATTTTAAAAAATATTATGAATAGATTTCAGAATGTTTGAACAATAATCTTTCCCCCTCCTGACAATAAGGATAGGTATGTAAACTAAATAACTGTGTTTGTTGCAAGATACATATTAATGATACATGAAAAAAATTGATTTAAATGTTTTTGCAGCAATTTTACCAATTCTGTGATCCTCTGAGTAGAATTATTTTCACATGACCTTTCTGTTAAGGGGTGAGTGTGTTGGGGGGTGCATATGTGTGTATGTATAAATAAATACATGTTTTTCCTGCATAAAATATGTATTTTATTTGGATATAGAGATTCCCCATTGTGCTATGGGAAATTTTTCTCTTTTACATAGTTAAAACAGAGCTTTTCATATTTCCTAGGGCCTTTGTGAGGGGGTATGTCTTTCAATCTTGGCTCATAGATTTTAATTCTACTCTTTATTTCATAGAATTGTGAATTCCTAGAGGGAAAGCACATCCTCTACAGTAAATAAATGGAACTCACAGTCTATCGTCTTTAAAAGATTGAACTATGGTTGGAAAGAAAAAACTTAGAGCCAGATACAAATGGCTAGGATTGAGAATGTGTGTTGTTAAATAGTAAATTATATATCGGATTTTTAAGGAAGGAGTTACAGAAACTTAAAAGCCAGGGAGGAAATGCCATCAGGAATGAATGGAACAACTTGCTGGGAAATGTGGGCAAAATTGAATTTTTTAAATTGCTATTTGACTGATTCTATTTTCAGTTTTTATTCATATTTTTGCTGGTATAGACATAATTTTCAAATGGATTTAATTTTTTATATATTTTATAACCCACTGTTAGATTCAGCATCAAAATTCTCAAGTGGTATCTTTTTATATCAAGGGAAAATTGCTTTGAATGATGTGATTGTGATTACTGACTGGCAGTAAAGCATCTGAAATCACCATGTTTCTACTGCCAAAAAGTGTCACCTCTTCATTTGGGCCTTATGTTGATATTCTGGAAATATTTTCATTTGCAAGGTAGATTTCCCACCTTGTTATATGCTTTTTTTCGGGCTATTTAAATGACAAAGTTTCTAGTAATGTGAAAGGAAGAGCCAGGGTTTCAAGCATATATCAGAGTATGGGTCCAGATGAGAATTTAATATGCATCTAAAAGTCTTTCTCCCTTATCTCTCATGGTCTCAAAGGTTAGAAATATTTGTGTGTGTGTGTGTGTGTGTGTGTGTGTGTGTGTGTGTGTATGATTTGTTGGTTTTAGATAAAGTGAATAGGTTTCCTCAATCTAGTAATTATTTAGGGATTTTACTCTTAGATTTTTAGAACCCTAGTGAAATAGATTAGCTCATACATTTTTGCCTTAGGAATTACATGTCAGAAATTCCAAATTCTCCTTCTTTCCCTTAACAATTGTGTCTTTACCCTACTTTTGTGTTATCAGTAGACTTGTTTTATTCAAAAGATACCTTGAAGGGAGGGATTCTTTTTGTGACAATATTAATCTTATGCTGAGAAACAATGGTCTTTTTTTTCAATTGAATGGTTTATTTGAAGTTTGACTGTCAAAATAATGCTTAAGTATCCCCTTGGCTGGCTATTTACAGAGAGTTCTACCTACTGATAGGAGGTAAGAAGATGTAACGTTTTGTTGAGAATATAATTACTAGTGTGGTCTACTGTTGTGACCATACTAGTAATGGGATAAATGACACAGTAGAAAGATCCAGACAAACCCTAGTGGCATGCTGTCATGGTTAATTTTACATGTCAACTTGACTGGATCATGAATTACCCAGATATTAGACTAAACATTATTTTTGGGTGTGCCTGAGAGGATGTCTCTGGATGGGATTAGCTGGGTTTTTTTGTTTGTTTGTTTTGAGACAGGGTCTCACTCTCACTCAGGCTCCAGGCTGGATTGCAGTAGTGCAATCTCAGTTCACTGCAACCTCCTCTTCCTGGGCTTAACCAATCCCCCAACCTCAGCTTCCGTAGTAGCTGTACTGCAGGTGCACACCACCATGCCCAGCAGGCGTATTTTCTGTAGAGACAGGGTTTGCCATGTTGCCCAGGTTGGTCTTGAACTCCTGAACTCAAGCAATCCACCCATGTTGGCTGCTCACAGTGCTGGGATTACAGGTGTGAGCCACTGTGCCTCACAGGGATTAGCATTTTAATTGGTAACCTGAGTAAAGCAGATCATTCTCTCTCTGGTGTGGGTGGGCATCTAGTCTGTTGAAGGCCTGAATAGAAGAAAAGGCTGAAGGTGAGAGAATCCACCTCTTTGGCCTGCATGCTTGGGCTGGACATTGGTCTTCTGCCTTCAGAGTGGGATACCCTTGTCTCCCCTGTTTGTCAGGCTTGTACTGGTTTGCAATACAGGCATTCCTGGGTCTCCAGATGGCACATCATGGGACTTCTCAGCCTCCACAATTGCATGAGCCAATTTCTGATAATAAGTCTCATTCTGAATACATATGTATACAATCGTGTGCTACCTTATGACATTTCAGCCCATGATTGACTGCACATATGGTGGTAGTCCTCTATTACTCTGTTTTAGCACTTGTATAAAGAAATACTTGAAACTGGGTAATTTATAAAAGAAAAATTTAATCGACTCATAGTTCTGCATGGCTGGAGAAGCCTCAGGAAACTTACAATCGTGGCAGAAGGGAAAGCAAGGAACTTCTTCACCTGGCCACAGGAGAGACAAGAAGCAAGAGCAGGGAAAACTGCCTTATAAAACCATCAGACCTTGTGAGAACTCACTCACCATCATGAGAACAGCATGGGGGAAACTGTGCCCATGATTCAATCACCTCCCACTGGCCCCTCCCTCCACACATGGGGATTACAGGGATTGAAAACCTAGGTGAGATTTGGGTGGGGACACAGAGTGAAACCACATCAGGTCCCATAAGAGTACAATACTGTATTTTTACTGTACCTTTTCTATGTTTAGATATTTTTAGATACATGAATATTTACCATTGTTCTACAATTGTCTACAGTATTCAATATAGTAATATGCTGTGTAGGTTTGTAATTTAGGAGCGACTGATACACAAAATACCATCTAAGTTTGCATAAATATTCTCTATGATAGCACAATGACAATATCACCTAACAACACATTTCCCAAAACATTTCCCTGTGCTTAAGCAATGTGTAGCTTTATATATTTGCATATCTACGCATGTATGTCAGTTAACTGTGTTGAGCCTCAGTTTCATCATGAGGAGAATTGGTGATAATGATAACTTTCTAACAATGTTGTTTATGTTAAGAAGTAATGTAGGTAAAGATCCTAATTAAATACTTTGAGTACTACTGAAACTCACTAACGAGTATCTCTTAATATCAAACCAGAAAAATGCCATAAATGGCTTCATGACTCTAGAACCCTCAAAGGTCAATGTTACGATCAGGGATAATTAGAAGAGAAATAATAGTGACTGGTAAATAGATAACAGGTTAAGTGGTTGGCAAAGGAAAAATTGATTTTTATTAATGCAACTATGAGAAGTTCACACACATTTGACGGTAAGTATGCTGTGGCCTTGGTCATAGTCTTTCTGTTTTTCTTAAAGAGTAGGGAGAAGGAGAGCAGATCAACCTAGGTTTTCTTTTTTTTTTTTTTTGTCTTCCCTGACATAAATTTATCGTTATTGGACTCAAGTGATTTAAAAACTACATCTGTATTTTTCCTTGATTTCATTAGGCTTTCATGTCATGGTTGGCATTATGGAAATAATGTCAGGACTTGGGAATCCTCGGGATAATAAGATTTTTAGAGTCAGATTTTTTTCTCAAAATGAAAGATTCACTTAAATGACTGAAAGCTCAACTTCTCAATATGAGGTGTAAATATCTATTCAATCTTCACTTTATCCACATGTACTATGTAGCCCTTCCCTTCCTCAATCACTAGCAAGAAATCCTCTGCTATACAGAACTTGCTCAGATTCCAGGAAATGTTCCAGTCTCTCTCTTTGCTTTGCCCGCAAATTCTGCCTTTTCTTTCCAAGGACACCTAGAATAATCTCTTTATTGAAATTAGATTCTCTTATTAGAGCAAGAAATTGTAGCAGCTCTTGCTTCCTGCCTTGCAAAATCCCGGAGTGAAAGAGTTGCAAAGGACCTGGCTATCTGCAGAGATACTGGATTCTTTGTGTTATGGGTTGCAAGAGAGTGGAAGAAATGTTGGCAGAATAAATTTAATATCTGAACAAATTATGTTATAACTGGAATACACCGTTTTTAATTTTTTCAAATAAAAATTACTATCTCCCAACCCTATTGAGCTCCAAGTAAAATACCGATTAAGGTTAAAAACTATCTTTGAATCATGTCAACATTGTGATATCTGATCCAAGAAATTTATTTGATTATCACTAATGCAGACATCACTGGAAGCCTTCTTCATTTATTAGAGATTACAGTTAGTGAAAACAGGCCTGGCACCGTTTGGGCTTTAACCATGAAGGGAGAAAATAAATTTGGACTTCAGTATTATTAAGCATGAAAGAGGTTTAATTTTTAACAAAACTTATGTGCATGTGATATTTTTAAGGCACCAAACTTTAGGTATAAAGAAGCTCCCTCATAGCAGCAATCGTATTTTATCTAGTAAGAGCACTTAGAGACAGCAGGTATACCTATACAGGTGGCTTGGCTTTTGCACATTAAATAAAGTTTTGGTGGCTATGATTTCAGGAGTAAAACAAAAGAAAATAATATCAGTAGATGTGCTTCTTAGTGTTTAGGTCATTCTATTGCTGTTATATCCCTCCTAACCAGAGTCTTTTTAAAATTTCATGTTATTATTTATTTATTTGAAAGCATACATGATTTTGTTCATGGCACAAAACAACTGCTTGATTTTTAAAGAGCACAGCAGGGACTGTGATTGTAAAGTAAGGTGTAGAGTTGAATGAGCATGGTTTAAATTACAGGATAAAGAAGAGAGCTATTTGGACTCAGGAAGTTATCCATTGAATTGGCGGCAAGAAAGTGTTATAATAGAAAGTTTCTAATTGAAGGAAACAAGGCTTGAGCTAATTGGAATAAACATTTGGCCACCAAGATACCTGGAACTCAACAGAGCATATTCCTTGCCATACCCTTGGCCTGTTTCAGAAGTCACAAGCTATGCATTTCTAATCTGCCACCTTGGATAGAATAAGGTTTTTCATAAAATGTCTTGAGCTTTACCAATGTCTTATAAACAGCAATATAATCAGCGAATGGCAAATCTATTAGTAAAACCTTATGGATGCAGCAGTGTTGGGTGATCAATTGGCTGCAAAAGTCTGAAAAAGGTATTCAGGATGGGATTATTTCCAGACATTATGTTCTCGGATCATTGATTCAGCTTTGCTCAGCTTCCACATGGCATGCAAGCAACTCAGAATGATTATTCCAAAGGCTCAATCTTGCATGCTGGCTGATACTGCTATCACAGCAAGAAGTGGTTTCTTAAGAAAATCTGCCTTTGCAGTGTCTCAGCCACCAGCCCAGGAAAAGCAGGCCATTCAAACATCAGTCTTTTCACTTTTAACCTGAGACCTTTCTAGTAGTAAATTAAGCGTCCACATTAATGCCTAACAGTTTTAGGATCTAATAAACAGAAATAACCCAAAAGCTAGACAATTATCAATGTCTCTCTCTATGTGATCTCATTCCCATCCCTCTGAGTCTGTGTTTCTCATTCTTGGTTGCTCTAGCTTTTTGTCTTGCAAAATATAACACACATCAGAAACACACAAAATGAAAATAGATAACTAAATTATCCCCAAAATAAAACCAGGATAACAATCACCCAAATCAAGAAATAGTGTGTTTTAGCACCTCAGAAAGCTCTCTTGTGCTGTTTTGCAATCTCCTCTTTCCTTCCCTTCCAAAGATAACTATTACTGTTGTTAGTTGTTATTACTTTCTTTATGATGTAATCACTTGGGCATACTTAAACACTAAAATTTGGTTTTAATTATTTTTGAACTTTGTTTAAATTAAACCATATCATATGTGTGGTGTTGTGTTTGGTTCCTTTAACTCATCATTTTGTTTGTGAAATTTATCCATGTTTTCCTAGTTGCATTTTATTTTCATTAAGCTTTAGTATTCTACTATATGATTATCTCACAATTCATGTATTTATTTATTATTTATTTATTTTTGTTAGTGAGCATCTAAATAGTTTGCAATTTGGAGTCAATGTTAGTCAGAATTTTCCAAAGAAATAAACCAGTGAGACATATATACGTATGGGTGCGGGGAGGAGGCAGAAAAAGAGAAATTGATTGATTGATGGATTCGAAGGCAGTGGCTCACATGATTATGGAGACTGGCAAGTCCAAACTCTGCAAGGTAGACTCACAGGCTGGAGACCCAAGGGAAAGTTTGTTGCAGTATTAGTATGAAGGTGATCTAGGGGCAGAATTTCTTCCTTAATGGGAATCTCAGTCTTTTATCCTAAGGCTTTAAACTGAATATGAAAAGATTGTGGATATTCATCTTCTGCATTCAGCCTACTGACTTAATCATATCTAAAAAATAACATTCACAGCAACATCTAGACTGCTGTTTAACCCAAAACTAGGTATCTGGCCTAGTCAGACTGACTATGAAATTAACCATAGCAGAGCTGTTAGGGCAAGTGCAACTATGTACAATTTTGTGCACTTGTTTTTATAAACATAGTTATGCTTCCTCATGAAAGAAACATAGGAAACATAGGAATGAAACTGAGTAATGCTAAACTGTTTTTCCAAGTTGTAGCACCAATTACTTTCCACTCAGCACTGCATAAGAGGTCTTGTTGCTCTGTATTCTCTTTTGTTAAGTGGCTTCTTACATCCTTTGGGCATTTTTGTATTAGCTGTTATTTTTATTTGCTTTTTGTCTTTAGACATTTTAGATATGAGCCCTATATTTCTTATACATGATGCAAATAAACATTGTCTACTGTTTTTTGTCTTTTAAGTTTTTTAATAGTATCTTTTGATGAGTAGAATGTCTTAATTTTAATGTAGCCAAGCTTAGAGATTGGTTCTTTAATTGTTAATGCACTTGAAAAAACACTTCATTATTTTAGAATATTTTTAGGTTTTCATCAAGATTGAGAGAAAGGTACACAGATTTCCCATATACCTCTTGTGTCCTACACATGCATAACCTCTCCCATTATCAACATCTCCTAACAGAGTGGCACATACTATATTGGACACATCATTATCACCCAAAGTCTATAATTTACATTAGGGTTCACTCCTGGCGTTGTACATTCTGTGAATTTGAACAAATATGTAATGACATGCAACCACCATTGTAGTACATACAGATGAAACCAGCGTCCTAAAAATCCTCTGTGCTCCCTCTATTCATTCCTTTCTTCCCTCCAATCCCTGCTAACCACTAATATTTGTATTATCCCTATAGTTAATTTACCTTTTCCAGAATCTCATATAATTAGAATCATACTGTATATAGCCTTCCCAAATTGGCCTTTTTAAAAGCCTAGTAATATACACTTAAATTTTCTCTATGTCTTTTCAGGGCTTGACAGCTCACTTCTTTTTAGTGCTGAATAATATTTCACTATCTAGATATCTAGATGTACCACAGTTTATTGTTTTCATTAACTAACTGAAGGTCATCTTGGTTTCTTCCAATTTTGACAATTATAAATAAAGCTACCACAAATATCCATGTGCAGATTTTTGTGTGGACATGTTTTCAATTCCTGTAAGTACCAAGGAACATGATTGCTGAATCTTATGGTAACGGTATTTTCAGTTTTGTAAGAAACTGCAAAATTATTTTCCAAAGTAGTTGTACTATTTTGCATTCCCTGCAGCAATGAATGAGAATTTCTGTTGCTCCTCATTCTCTACTGAGATGTTTGGTATTGTCAGTATTCTGGATTTGGACCCTCTACTAGGTGTGTAGTGGTATGGCATTATTGTTTAAATTTGTATTTCCCTGATGAAATATGATGCAGAACATATTATGCTTATTTGTCATTTATATTTTTGGTGAATCATCATAAGGCCTTTGGCTCCTTTTTCAATCAAGTTGTTTGTTTTCTTATTGTTATGTTTAAATGGTTTTGTTGTACATTTTGGATAACAATACTTTATCAGATAGGTGTCTATTGCAAATATTTTCTCTCAGTTTGTGATTTGTTGTTTTATTCTCTGCACAATGTCTTTTGCAGATCATTTATTTTTAAATTTAATGATGTACTCTTTATCAATTCTTTCTTTCTTTCATGAATTGTGCCTTTAGTGTAGGATCTAAAAAGTCACCACCAAAGTCAAGGTCATCTAGATTCTCTCCTATTTTATCTTCTTGGTTTATCATTTTGTGTTTTACTTTTAGATTTGTGATGTGTTTTTAGTTAATTTTTTGTGAAGGGTATAAAGTCTGTGTCTTGGTTTGTTTTTTGCATGTGGATGTTCAGTTGTTCCAGTACCATTTGTTGAAAATACTGTGTTACATTGTACTGCAATTGCTCCTTTACCAAGGATTGCTTGATTATATTTATGTGGGCATATTTCTGGGTCTTCCTTCTTTTTCATTGATCTACTTGTCTGTTACTTCATTAATACCATACTGTCTTTGGTTAGTGAAACTTCATATTAACTCTTGAAATGGAGTAGAGTCTGTTCTCAAACTTTATTCTTCTCCTTCAATATTGTGTCAGCTACTCTGGGTCTTTTGCCTGTCTTTATAAGCCTTAGAATCAGATTTTCAATATGCACAAAATAACTCACTGCCATTTTATTGGGGATTGCATTGAATTGTGTGGGTCAATGCATGTTGGGAAGAAATGACATCTTGACAATATTGCATGATTTTATTCATGAACATAAAATATTTCTCCATTTATTTTGCATTTTGTTTTCTTCCATCAGAATTTTGTGGTTTTTCTTGTATAGACCTTGTACATATTTTGCTAAAATTATATCTACATATTTTATTTTTGGAGTGTGCTACTACAAATGATATTGTTTTTATTTCAAATTTCAATTGTATTGCAGGTATAGTAAGTCTTCAATTAACATCATTGGTAGGTTCTTTGAAACTGCAAGTTTAAGTGAAAGTATATAGGAATTAAATTTTTTTTTTTTTCTCTCATGAACATTTTAACAAAACTATACTAAAGGAAATGATGTTACTCAAAGACCAGCTGTACATGGTTTCACTTAAAGTCACAGTTTCAAAAAACCTATCGACAACATTAGGACTAAATGTATGCAGAAAAGGTTGGCCTTTTGTGTATTAACCTTGTATCATATATCCTTGCCATGTGTAGTTGTCGATTAGTTCCAGGAGAATTTTGTCAATCCTTTTGGATTTTCTATATATGCATGGCATTTGCAAACAGTTTTATTTATTTCCTAATCAATACATCTGTTGTTTCCTTTTCTTGTTTTATTGCATTAACTAAGACTTCCAGTGTGGTTTTGAAAAACAATGAAGACAAGATATTCTTGCTGTATTCCTGATCTTGTCAGAAAAGCTTAGAGTTTCTCACCATTAAGTAAATATGGTTAGTAAAATAAGTTAGCTGCAGGTATTTTGTAGATATTCTTCATTAGCTTGAGGAAGTCTTCCTCTATTCCTAGTTTACGTTTCTTTTTTTTTTTTCTAATCAAATGAGTTTTGGATTTTGTCAAATGTTTTTTCTGTATCTGTTGATATGGTCATGTTTTTTTTAATTCTTTTTCCTGTTGATATAACAAATGACTTTTTTTTTTTTCCAATATTCAGTTAGCCTTGCATGCCTGGGATAAATCCCATCTAATTAATCAGGTGTATAATTATTCTTTTTTTTTTTTTTTTTTTGAGATGGAGTCTTGCTCTGTGGCCCAGGCTGGAGTGCAGTGGTGCGATCTTGGCTCACTGCAAGCTCCACCTCCCGAGATCACGCCATTTTCCTCCCTCAACCTCCCAAGTAGCTGGGACTACAGGTGCCCACCACCACACCTGGCTAATTTTTTGTATTTTTAGTAGAGACGGAGTTTCACCGTGTTAGCCAGGATGGTCTCAATCTCCTGATCTCGTGATCCACCCACCTTAGCCTCCCAAAGTACTGGGATTACAGGCGTGAGCCACCAGGCCCAGTCAATCAGGTGTATAATTATTCTTATACATTATTTAATTTGCTAAGAATTTTTGCATGTATATTTGTAGAAGATATTTACCTTTAGATAATGTTCTAAGACATTGATCATTTAGATTCTTGTAATGTCTTTGTCTGTTTTGATATTAGGGTAATGCTGGTCTCATCAATGGAGTTAAGAAACAGTTCCTCTGCTTCTACCATCTCAAAACCATTTTGAGAATTGGTACAATTTTTTCTTAAGAGAATTGGTACAATTTTTTCTTAAGTTTTTCTTAGAATGTACCAGTGAACCTATCCAACCTGCTGCTTCCTGCTTTAGGAAGTTATTAATTATTGATTCAATTTCTCTTATAGATACAGGTCTATTTAGATTGTCTGTTTCCTTTTGGGTGAGTTTTGACAGATTGTGGGTTTTTGGGTTTTTTTTTTTTTTTTTTTTTTTGTATTTTTAGTAGAGACGGGGTTTCACCGTGTTAGCCAGGATGGTCTCGATCTCCTGACCTCGTGATCCACCCGTCTCGGCCTCCCAAAGTGCTGGGATTACAGGCTTGAGCCACCGCGCCCGGCCGACAGATTGTGTTTTTCAAGTTATTGGCCCCACTATCCCAGGTTATTTAATTTGTGGGCTTAGAATTTTTGATAGTATTTCTTTTTATCTTTTTAATGTGCATGAAATCTACATAATCTGTATTAGTGTCCCATTTTATTTCTGATATTAGTAATCTGTGTCCTCTCTATCTTTTAGCTAGCCTGTTTAGACTATCATTCATTTTATTTACTTATTTATTGGGTTCATTGATTTTTCTCTATTTTTTTGATCTTCAAGTTTGGTGAGCCCAACTCTAATTTTTATTATTCCTTTTTTTCTGCTTACTTTGGATTGAATTTGTTCTTCTCTTTCTAGTGTCTTAAGGTTGGTTAGTGCTTTCTGATTCTGATCAAAAATTTTTGACAATGGTTAGTAAATGTTATATCATATATTATATGCCACATATTAGATGTTAAATATTAAATATATACAATCTTCTGGGAGATGCATTATTTTGATTTCCATGTGTAGATCTGCATCTACTTGCAAGTGACTTTGTACAAGATGTGAAGTAAACATCCAGTTTTATTTTTTTACATGTGGATATCCAGGTATCCTATGTTTTAAAATAAATTAAATCTGTTTTTTATCAACTGTCCTGCAGTGTCATCTTTTTCTTAAATATCCATATATATATGGTATGTGTTGAGATTTTTTTATTTCATTAGCCTATTTCTCTGTTGCTGCACTGATACCACACTATCATAACTACTATGCTTTATAATACATCTGTAATAAGGTTTTGTTTGAGATGCAAGGTGAAGAATCAGTTTCAATTTTCTCATGTAGATAACCAGTTGTTATAAGGACTATTTATTGGATAGTCCAAAATTTCTACATTATCTGAAATATCAACTTTGTCATGAAAATGTTTAAAAATACATATGTCTATTTGTGTATTATTTATTTCATTTTATTGGTCAGTATTTTTTAAGGACTCATAGTATCGAAATTACTGTAGTTTAATAAAGCTATAGATTTGATATCTGGTAGAATAAGATGAACTATATTCTTATTCTTATGTATTTCTTCTTAGGTCTTTTATTTCTACACACATTTTAATGTAATTTGTTATGTAACCCCCAAAAAAATTCCTGTCAAAATTTTGATTATAATTGCATTTAACGTAAGTAATGTGAAGAGAATAAACATCTTTGCCATATGAACTCTTTTATACTAATGATTGTGGTATATTACTCATATATTGAAGTGGCCTTTATGTTCTCTCAATGAATGTGGCATATTACTTCTTTTTTTAAGGCAATGTTTTACATTTCTTCAAAACATGAATTTTCTCCATCAGTATCATCTATTTATATATTTTATTAGGTTTACTTCTAGGTACCTTACATATTTTTCATTTATTTACTTCGATGACAATGATAATGGCTTTCTACCTTTTTGTTGCCAATATTTGAAAACACAATTTTTGTTATTAATATTACATGTGATTATCTTGTTAATCTCTTATTAACTTGCTAATTTGTCTGTACCTCTTGGGGAGGGTGTTTATTTCATTTGTAATCGTTTGGTTTTTTTTCCTTTCCAAAGTTTTAAGAATGTAGCTATCTTTATTGGTTGACTATTTTTATATTTTAAATATATATTTTAAAACATCATAAAGATAGATGATTTTTGTCCATTCAATCTGACATTTGATATTTTTATTTTCTAATTTTGTCTATTTGTGTTTATTAATATTAGGCATTTGAATTTCAAAATTTTTTGTTTTTCTTGTTTTGCCTTTGTTTTTTATTTGTTTTCATGCTATATTTCTGTTCTCCAAATTGAATAATAGAAATAAGGGCAAATGGTTTTAAAAAAGAGAAGAAAATTCAAACAATATACTAAAAATCCATGTATATGTCTTACTTGCCATTGCAAAGGTTGCTAAGAAATTTTAAAAAAAATTGTTATTATCTCTATAGTACTAGATACCATTTTTCATAGTGCCACTTGGTACAGAATTTTTAATATTTTCATGTAACAATTATCTATTAAATTTAATTATATATGAACATTTAATCTTATTTTCTTATAGCCATCTTTCCTCAGGATCATCTGAATTTATTATTCTTTCTCTTGTTTCACATGCTGAAATCTGCATAGTTATGCTGAAAAATTATGTTGCTCCTAACAATTACCTGAAATGATTGTATTCAATTGTGAGACCCTTTCCTTTTTCCTGCTGATATTGGGTTTTTACTCACCTTGTAATATTTTTATCTCCTAAGAGTTTTTTTTTTTTTTTTTTTTTTTGCTCGTTTATCTTTTGACTTTGGCTCTTTCCCTTCTCTTCTCATCATTTGTCTTCTACCCCTTTACTATCAAAACCATTTCCATTTTAAGCATATTTACCATAAAACCAAAAGCAAATACAAAAGTTAAAATAAAATTTATAAAGTACTTATCTCACGTTACTGGTTGCGCAAGTTGATAAATTACTGGTTAAAAGATTTTGGATTATTTTACTATATGCATACTAGTTATGTCAGAGAGGATGAGTCATGTATTTTAAGATCTATTTTTTCCTAGCAGTTACTCCTGTAGAAGTTTCTCTTTCCAGGTCAGCATTGTGGACGTTTCTGTTTCCACAACAGCGTCTGCATATGTAGATCCATGATCCATGAGAAGTGGAAATTTAGAGATGTAAGTTCATGAATATCAGATAAGCAAATATTATTTTCACTTGACTTTGAGGTGCAGTTGAGATTTGGGGCACATTCTTTTACAGAAATCATCAATCTTAGATCTGTGCCCTCTGTTTCAAGATTGAGGGCATTCTCAACACTCTTTTATCTCGAGCTCTATGTGAATTGCAACTTCTTGTATCTGTTTCCAAAAGATAACTCATGAATGGAAAACCTACAGTGACATTAATGAGTCATACAATTGGCAAACTTAAAAATCAAAATTCCTTGATCAGGGTTAAAATTATGATGCCTAATATGTTTAGCACTTTTTACTACATTGTTCTAAGTACTTTGTGTATAGTAATTTCTCTAAACTTTACTACCATACCACAAGATAGGTGTTCTATATTTTGGATGAGGTTAATTAATTTTCCTTAGGTCACACAACAAGTTATTAATTTACATCCATATAATATGACTTCACAACCTAGTCTCTTAATTGTCACACTCAACTTCCTCAAAGTTAGTAATAGGGGAATTCAATTAAAATTCTGATTTTCTATTCCAAAGATGGTTATCTGATGCCTTGTCAAAGAATAGACAGGCTGGTAGTTATTTACAGTAACTGGTATGTATGTATGTGTTGTTTTATAAGATACCACAATTGGGTTCACTAATCAAAAATTAAGTTATTTGATTAGTATTTTCTTCTTCTTCTTCTCTCTCTCTCACTTGATTCCTTTATTTGCCAGCTACCATAATTTAGTGCAGGATTTGGCCTACATTCATTTTTATCCAATAAAAACCTTACTGAAGTCCTAAACTTTGCATACTTACTGCCAGCCAACTTTATTATTTTATGAAGTTAGAAAAGCTGGATCTTTCCTGTTTCACTGAGATAAAAGTATCTTGGCTTTCCCTACTCCACTGTGATCAGGCTAACCATATGGAGTTTTCTCTTAATTTTCTTGCTTTTTATATCATAAGCAAACACATTTTGAGAGATACAATATAGCAGAACTAGTACAGCCATTAATTGGCAATGGGTTTACTCTAAGAAATAAGATATTAGTTAACAGCAAACTATTAAGCTATAGCTACCTGGGGTCAAGTCCCAGCCTCTTTTAGATATACAACCTTAAGTAATTTACAAAAAAATTTCTGTGCCTCTAATTTCTCATTTATAAATGTAAATATGATGACACTCATTTTAAATATATCCTAGACTTGTTATAATAATTAAATGAATTGACATGTATAAAATGAATTCTGCTTTTCATGTAATTACTAACTTGTATTACTAATAGTCTATCTTTTTTGAGTTAGAAAAATTTAACTTCAATTGAAAATATATATATATATACACACACACATACACAAATACATGTATAGTTACAAACTGTGACAATGAATATAAATAAAAGTCATTATGTTGTAGAGGAATGATACGGTTTGTCTGTGTCCCCACCCAAAATGTCATATTGAATTGTCATCCTCATAATCCCTATGTGTCAAGGGCAGAACCAGTTGGAGGTAATCAAATCAGGGTGGTAGTTTCCCCCATGTTATTCTTGTAATAATGAGTTCTTATGACATCTGATGGTTTTATAAGTGTCTGGCACTTCCCCTGCTTGCACACACTCTGTCCTGCCACCCTGTGAAGAAGGTGCCTGCTTCTTGTTTGCCTTCTACCCTGATTTTAAATTTCCTGAGGCCTCCCCACCAGTGTGGAACTGTGAGTCAATTAAATTCTTTCTTTTATAAATTACCCAGTGTTGGGTATTTCTTCATAGCAGTGTGAGAATTTACTAACACAGTAAATTGGTACTGAGAGTTGAGTGCTGCTGTAAGGCCTGGAAATATGAAAGTGACTTTGGAACTGTGTAGCAGGCAGAGGTTATAACAGATTGGAGGGCTGAGAAGAAGACAGGAAAATCTGGGAAAGTTTGGAACTTCCTAGAGACTTGTTGAATGGCTTTGACCAAAATGCTGATAGTTATATGGACAATGAAGTCCAGGCTGAAATGGTCTCAGATGCAGATGAGAAACTTGTTGGGAACTGGAGTAAAACTCACTCTTGCTATGCTTTAGCAAAGAGACTGGCAGCATTTTGCCCCTTCCCCAGAGATCTGTGGAACTTTGAACTTGAGAGAGATGCTTTAGGGTATCTGGCAGAGGAAATTTGTAAACCGCAAAGCATTCAAGAGGTGAACAGAGCATAGAAGTTTGGAAAATTTGCAGCCTGATTCTGCAATAGAAAAGAAAAACCCATTTTCTGAGGAGAAGTTCAAGCATGCTGCACAAATTAGCATGACTAATGAGGAGTCAAATGTTAATTGCCAAGAAAATGGGAAAAATGTCTCCAGGACATGTCAGAGACCTTTGCAGCAGCCCCTCCCATCACAGGCCTAGAGGCCTAGGAGGAATAAAGGTTTTGTGGGGTGAGCCCAGGGACCTCTTGCTCTGTGCATTTTCAGGACATGGTGCTCTGTATCCTAGCTGGTTCAACTTCAGCCATGGCTAAAAGAAGCCAAGATACAGCTTAGGACATTGCTTCAGAGGGTGTTAGCTCTGAGTCTTGGCAACTTTCACGTGGTGTTGGGCCTGTGGGAGCACAGAAGTCAAGAATGGAGGATTGGGAACCTCCACCTAGGTTTCAGAGGATGTATGGAAATGCTTAGATGTCCAGGCAAAAGTTTGCTGCAGGGATGAAGCCCTCATGGAGAATTTCTGCTAGGGCAGTGCAAAGGAAAATGTGGGTTGTGAGTCCCCAAACAGAGTCCCCACTGGGGCACTGCCTAGTGGAGTTTTGAGAAAAGGGCTGCTGTTTTCCAGACCCCAGAATGGTAGAGCCACTGACAACTTACACCATGTGCCTGGAAAAACCACAGATACTCAATGACAGCCAGTGAAAGCAGCCAGTGGGTGGGTAGAGGGGGTTTGGACTCTGTAAAACCACAGGGATGGACCTGTCCAAGGCCCTGGGAGCCCACCTTTTCATCAGCATGACTTGGATGTGAGACATGGAGTCAAAGATCATTTTGGAACTTTAATTTTTAATGAGTGCCCTATTGGATTTTGGACTTGTGTGGGGCTTATAGCCCCTTTGTTTTGGCCAATTTCTTCCATTTGGAATGGGTATATATACTCAATGCCTATATCCCCATTGTATCTAGGAAGTAACTAACTTCTTTTTGACTTTACAGGCTTATAAGTGGAAGAGACTTGCATTGTTTTAGATGAGACTTTGGAATTGGACTTTTGGGTTAATGCTGGAATGAGTCAAGACTTTGGGGTACTGTTGGAAAGGCATGATTGTGTTTTGAAATGTGAGGACATGAGATTTGGGAGGGGCCAGTGGTGGAATAATATAGTTTGGCTGTGTCCCCACCCAAAATGTCATTTTGAATTATCATCCTTATAATCCCTATGTGTCAAGGGCAGAACCAGTTGGAGTTAGTCAAATCATGGGGATAGTTTCCCCCATGTTGTTCTCGTAATCATGAGTTCCCATGACATCTGATGGTTTTATAAGCATCTGGCATTTCTCCTGCTTGCACTCATTTTGTCCTGCTGCCCTGTGAAGAAGGTGTCTGCCTTCCACCAAGATTGTAAGTTTCCTGAGGCCACTCTAGAAATGTGGAACTGTGAGTCATTTAAACCTGTTTCCTTTATAAATTACCAAGTCTTGAGTATTTCTTCATAGCAGTATGAAAATGAACTATTATAAGGCTATATATCAAGGAAACCTAACTAAGCCAGGTACATAGGTGAGAATTTTTTTTTTCCGGTGTTTGACACTCAAAGTAAGAATGATTCATAAATAGATGGTAATATGCCCAGGTAGGGGAAATTGCACTGGCAAAGATTCCATGAAGAAGGAAGAATGGCCTGTTTAAAGAATGGAAAGGATCAGGCTGGGTGCAGTGGCTCATGCCTGTAATCCCAGCAGTTTGGGAGGCCACGGCAGGTGGATTACCTGAGGTCAGGATTTCGAGACCAGCCTGGCCAACATGGTGAAACCCACTATGTACTAGAAATACAAAAATTATCCGTGAATGGTGGCACATGCCTGTAGTCATAGCTACTTGAGAGGCCGAGGCAGGAGAATCGCTTGAACCTCGGAGGTAGAAGTTGCAGGGAGCCAAGATCGTGCCATTGCACTCCAACCTGGGCGACAAAATGAGACTTCATCTCAAAAAAAAAAAAAAGAAAAAGAAAAACAAAAGAATGAAAAGGATCCAGTATGATTTGAATTTAAATTTAAAGAGAGAAGAGGAAATGGAAAGAAATAATTCTTTGGAGTTAATCAAAGATAGTACAGAGTCACGTAAACCATGCTAATAGTTTGGTCTTTATTCCAGTAATAAGAAATATCCATTAAGGAGGTGGCTGAATTCATCAGTCATGTGTCCACATTCATCATAAAGAGGTTATTCTGGCCAGCAGTTTCTATTACAATCTACCAATCATGTTTGGCCAATTCCCACAAATCAGATGGTTGCATTTTTCCTACTAGCTTCAGGTTTCTTCTTTTGTTTATTCCTCCCTCTTATGGACTGAATTGTGTCCTCCTCTTCCCTGAAATTCGTATGTCCAAGCTCTAATCTTCAGTACTTTAGAATGACTGTAATGGAATTAGAGCCTGTAAAGAGGTAAATAATTTAAAATGAAGCTATTAGAGTACGCCCTAATCTAGCCTGACTCACTGATATTTTTATAAAAGGAAGAGATTAGGATATACAGATAAATATCAGGGTTGTCCATGAACAAAGTAAAACCATGTGAGAATACGAAGAAAAGGTGGTTATCAGTAAGCCAGGGAGAAGGGCCTCAAGAGAAACCAAATCAACTAGCACCTTGATCTTGAACTTCCAGCCCCCAAACTGTGAGAAATAATTTTCTATTGTTTAAGCCATCCAGTCTGTAGTATTTTTATGGCAATCCTACCAAACAAATATACGCCCCTCTCTTTTTGTCTTTTCTATTTTTAAATATTAAATCTGCCCCCGTCAGTGGAAATTATCATGTGAAACCATTTGATATTGAAAAGATTGTCAGTTATTATTTTGGGGCTCCTCTAACATTCCATTTTTCAAAGTATAGTGATTATAGAGAAAATAAATTCAGTTTGACAAACAAACATTAATGTGGTATCATGTCCTGTGACTTTGATTTTAGCAAAACTCCTATTGAAGCCCTGAAAGTGAAGCATGAGTACTAGTTGCACCATTCACAGCCTTGCATCTGGGGCACTGGGATAGTTCTAATAATTCCTTGCATGACTCTTTCAATAATTAATGTTTTGGTTGTTTTAAATGTTTCAATACCAAAAAAAATAACCTTACACCAAGTGTCAGATGTTCAAATTATAATACAAAACAGATGTTCTGCAGTAATTTACATGAAATTAATTCTATCCAGAGTTCTGGTAAAAATTAGAAACCATTTACATGCTGAGCTGTGGTAGTTTCTGTGTCACTAGACCCCTGTCTCTGCAACCATTTTCTCTTAAATCTTTGCAGTCCATTTATATTTTGTACACACTTAGTCTCTTGATGGCTCTGATGGTTCTTAATTGAATTTCTCATAGGAAGTCCCAGTGGTAGGTTTGTTACAACTAACAACTAATAATGATATGCCATTATGGCTAAAACAACTACTCTCACTTTAATTATTAATAATAATAGTAATGTCTTTCTAGTTACTTCTAAGAAAACATGAAAGTACATTGATTGAGTAACAGACCATTCCAGCATATAAAGCATAGTTTAAAAAATGTTTTTTATGTATTTACTTTTAACTTCAGGTACCCTGGATTGAGTTAATCATATTCCTCTAGCACCTGGAGCATTAGTACAGATCTGCCAGATCTGTCAATGAGCCTCTGTATTTTATTTATGCGTTTGTTTATTTATTTTCTCTTAGGCAATATTGCAAATATGATTTTTAAAAACAATTATTTGTTTTGGTTGTCATAAAACTTGTACACATCTTTTTGATTTGCACAATTGCTGTATTCTCTATGTGGTCTATTTTGTTTCCTTTCAGCAGTTTCTTAGGACAATTTTTCTTTATTGAAAATGAATGAAATTGTTTATAACCTCTCATTTGGGAAAAGAATACAAACAACAAAGCGTCTGTGGTATGTTATGCTTACTGCTCCCCTAGTCTGATGTCCAGTTAAGCAAGTGATGCTACCTGTGCTACATATGTATGTATAAATGGAAGCAAGTGATTCCAGCTATGTAGAATGAGACAAATCCCAAGCAATATCTTCTTAATGTAACATTTTGCAAATTTAACATTTTAGCAGCTCAGGTACACATTTCATTTGGAGTACTAAATCTCAAAAGCCCATTGAAAGCTGTATTGGGTAAGAGAAACATATTTCTGATTAAGACTAAAAATGTTATTAAAGAAGATAGAGAGAGGTACTGGCCAACCAACATAATTATAATGTCTTACCTTTTTTAAAAAACTGGAAGGATTTGACCATGCATGTGCTTCTAGTGGAGAGTAGGGTAGGTAAGCATCAGTTAAGATTCATTCTATGGCTTCACAGAAGACAGTAAATAGCAGCAGTGCACTCAAAGTAACGCCAGAGTTATGTCAAAGTAACCCCAGAGCTTGTGTCTATGGACTTGGGTTATATGGGTATTAGTCTAAGTTAGGAATAGCAATATTTGGCCGCATCTAACATTCAGGAGATGTAGGAAGGGGGAGAGCAAAACACAGAAGCAGTTCATCTCAAGTCTTTTGTATCTACCTAGAAAAGGAAGTAAAGGGCTAATGGTATAGGTAAGGTGTTTTGGCTCTGCAGATTAAAATTGCCCATAAATTCTATGCATTTACATGAAATCTGTCTGCAAATGTTATGGGCATTATATATTTACATGTTTTTTTCTGTTACTTAAAACTATTAATATAATTCAATGATAAGAGTGCTTGTCCTGATTTCAGATATTTCAAAAAAAGCTAGAAGAGAAAATAGAATGAGACACATCCCAAGCAATATCTTCTTAAGTAGATTTTCCAGGGGAATTAATATGCAAACAGCCACATATTTGATGTACTTATGGATAAGTAGATGAATGCTCTCTGTGTGTGGTACAGTGTGTTTGGCCAGAAGAAGGGTCAGCAAACTACAGTGTGTGGGTTAGATTTGGCCAGCTGCCTGTTTTTATAAATGGGATTTTATTGGAACACAGCAGCACTCGTTTGTTTACAGATCATCTATAGCTGCTTTTGTGGTAAAATTGCAGAGCTGAGTAGTTGTGACAGAAACTGTTTGGCTTGAAAAGCCTAAAATATTTATTCTGGCTGTTTACGAGCTTGACAGTCCTTTGAGTAAATCAAACCAAGTCAAGTTTCAGAAGTGAGTGTAAACCAAAATGAAGAAGACTGGATAAAAAACAAAATTTGAGAAGAGGTTAACCTTAACTCTTAGCATCATATTGAGGGTGAATCCTGAAAATCTGGAGAAAGTAGAAGTAGACTGATAATGGACCTGACTTAGGGATGAATAGATAAAGAACCCAAATGTAGGTATGTAGATTAGAAATAATCTGTACAGACAATGAGCAAAGTTGGATTTTGCAGCTTTCATGTGTGGTTTGGCAACTATTTGTAGTCTTCATATTTTGGTTATTGAAATGACAAAGATGTAAAGGAGTCTGTAGGCACTTAGTTTCTGAGTATATCCTCACAATTTAGGTGCTAGGAACAAAGGCACAAAGTTAATGCAACATCAGTTTATTTGCTAACAAAAAATGCAGGTGAGCAAGGCTAGCCCTTCATATTCACTGTGTATTTCTTACTTTCACATACCATGTGCTCTGGTAAGTGACTATAAAGGAAAAATGCAGGTTTCCTTATTCTAATGAAAAAAAAAAAACACACACTCAACTTGGGGTGGAAGTATGGTCTGAGAAATTACTCTTTTAGGAGCAATATTTTCTGCAGAAAAGGTTATCTCCTAGAAAAATGATGAAGACATTTTGCAAATGCTCCTGAGTTTCTAGAGTTCCTCTGGCCAAAATCTCTGGATGAAAACCTCAGCTCTGGCGGGCGCCTGTAGTCCCAGCTACTCGGGAGGCTGAGGCAGGAGAATGGCCTAAACCCGGGAGGCGGAGCTTGCAGTGAGCTGAGATCCGGCCACTGCACTCCAGCCTGGGCGACAGAGCGAGACTCCATCTCAAAAAAAAAAAAAAAAGAAACCTCAGCTCATTTCAAACAATCTGATTTCCAGTTAGAAGTCAGGTAAAGAGAAATTTAAATGAATTCAAATACATGACGTCTAATTATAAGTATGAATCAGATATGCCAATAACATGTACTAACTGCCCTCATAAGGCTGGGGCTGTGAGTATAGGTAAGGAGGATACTGGAGAGTAGTTCTACAGTCATTTCAGTTAAGAATGAAATTTCTGAAAACCTCTCTCTTAAAGTATAATTGCCTGACCTTTAGTTAGATGTCAAACATAAAGTCTGAAGTTTTACATTGGCATATTATTACCTAGTATTTTAGAAAGGCATCTTTTTAAAAGGATAAGGGTATAAATGGATGGAGTATATATTTTGAGAAGATGGGAATCCAATTGATTGTTACATGCTGTGAAGTGTTTATATGGTCTAACTTTGCAAAGTGATTTTAATGTTAAAGGCAGAAAAATTCAACAGATTTCCTGAAATGCCTCAATTCTAACTAGAAAGTTCATTGACAAATTCTAAGCAGCAGCTCCACAGTTAAGCAAAACTTTCTAATTGCTGTGGACCTATGCTTTGCAATAATATATATGTAATAGTCTGGAGAAAGTTCTACGCAGTTTTGGGCTTTTGTTCATGGTCACGTGACCGTTTGGAATCTTAGGTGAGTTTGTAACATTAATTAGAAAATTGTGATTGTTACTACTTTGAATGAAGAAAGAACAACTTCTAGATTATTTAAAATGTTTCAAAATTTTTCTTACTTTAACAGAATAATCATAGATATTTTTATAAGATTTATTTAGTTAAAGTAAAAGTAGAGGACAATGAATTAGAAAGAATTGAAGGGATCAGGGCCTCCTGTTTCTGCTTTTGACACTGGTGCTGGATGTAAAGAATGCTGGACACATATTAAACCAGGCTAATATTATGAAATGAGGCTCTTTTCAGTCATTATTGCTGTAGTTCAATACTCACTGAGGAGGCTGAGCTTGGCAGTGAGAGCTGGGCTGGCTAAACTTAAATGGAAAAGGCCGCAGTGCCACTATGATTTGATTAGTCATATTTATATAAATATTATTTATAATTCATATTTTAGCATCTTGGGGCAGAACAGCAACAAAGACTAAAATCCAAATGACACTTTGTCAATACATGGAACATGATACTTATGACTATTGCTAACCCTTGTATTTCGTCTTTAATTTCAGGGATAGTATCTTGAAATTAAAGGGATAGTATCTTTTTTATTAGCAATTTCTAATCTTCAAACAAAACTCATTTCTCACCCAAAAATATAAATACTATTAATGTAAAGATCTCATTTAGTGTCCTCTAACATCCCATGATCCTCAGTAATAGGCATCAGTTTTCAGTCATAGCTTTGAATAATAGCAGTGTTCACTTTGCAATATTAACTCCTGTCCTCCTAGGGCACATTGAGTTCCAGGGATTAGCAACATGAACATATCTTTTTATGTCACCTATTTTAATGCCATGGTCTGAATGTTTGTGTCCCTGCTAAAATTCATATATTGAAACCTAATCATCAAGATGATGGTCTTACAAGGTAGGGCTTTGTGAAGTGATTAAGTCATTGATGGCTCCACCCTTGTGAATGGTACTAAGGACCTTATAAAAGAGGCTCATAGAGCTGCTTTCTCTTTCCGCCATGTGAGTACCATCTTTGAAACAGAGAATAGGCACTCTCCAGAGACCATATCTGCTGGAATTAACCAGCCTTAAGTTCTTGGTTATAGCATCCTAAAATGATTAGGATACCTCATGAAGCCACTTTATTTTATTTGGCTTTTTATAAGGCAACTACAGACACAAAGTAACCAAATTCATTTTATTTTTTAAAGCAAGTTGTCAATACTGTGGAATTAATTGTCAATATCTATCTATTCAAACTAAAGAGAATTTTCCAATAAGTCATGCCTATTTTCTTTTTTCATTTTATAAACTAATCTACCTAATAAAAAGAAAAGCCTATGTTAAAAGCATCTTCCAAATTGTTTTTTCAGTTTACAGTTTGACATGATAATAGCTTGGGATTTGTTTTTCCTTCACATGGGTATATATTGACCCTCACAGTTTCTGGACGCAGACAATGTTGTAATTGTGCTTACTTGGGAAAGACTACTTAACTTTTCTAGGTCTTAATTTTCTCATTTATAAAGTGGGGATGTTGTGAGTCTCAAATGAGACAATGTACAAGCAATGTAAAGATGATTAGGACATTATTTATTTACTTATTTTTTTTTTATTATACTTTAAGTTCTGGGATACATGTGCAGAACGTGCAGGTTTGTTACATAGGTATACATGTGCCATAGTGGTTTGCTATACCCATCAGCCTGTCATCTACATTAGGTATTCCTCCTAATGCTATCCCTCCCCTTTACCCTTACCCCTGACAGGCCCTTGTGTGTGATGTTCCTCACCCTGAGTCCATGTGTTCTCATTGCATATGTCTTTACAGTAGAATTATTTATAATCCTTTGGGTATATACCCAGTAATGGGATTGCTGGGTCAAATGGTATTTCTGATTCTAGATCCTTGAGGATTCGCCACACTATCTTCCGCAATGGTTGAACTAATTTACACTACCACCAACAGTATAAAGGCATTGCTATTTCTCAACATCCTCTCCAGCATCTGTTGTTTCCTGACGTTTTAATGATGGCCATTCTAACTGGAGTGAGATAGTATCTCATTGTGGTTTTGATTTGCATTTCTCTAATGACCAGTGGTGATGAGCATTTTTTCATATGCTTGTTGGCTGCATAAATGTCTTCTTTTGAGAAGTGTCTGTTCATATCCTTCACCCACTTTTTGATGGGGTTGTTTGTTTTTTCCTTGTAAATTTATTTAAGTTCCTTTTAGATTCTGGATATTAGCCCTTTGTCAGACGGATAGATTGCAAAAACTTTCTCCCATTCTGTAGATTGCCTCTTCAGTCTGACTGAGAGTTTCTTTTGCTGCGCAGGAGCTCTTTAGTTTAATTAGATCCCATTTGTTAATATTGGCTTCTATTGCCATTGCTTTTGGTGTTTTTGTCATGAAGTTTTACTTAGGCCTATGTCCTGGATGGTATTGCCTAGGTTTTCTTCTAAGATTTTTATGGTTTTAGGTCTTATGTTTAAGTCTGTAATCCACCTTGAGTTAATTTTTTTATAAGGTGTGAGGAAAGGATCCAGTTTCACTTTTCTGCATATGGCTAGCCAGTTTTCCCAACACCATTTATTAAATGGGGAATCCTTTCTCCATTGCTTGTTTGTGTCAGGTTTGTCAAAGATTAGATGGTTGTGGATGTATGGTGTTATTTCTGAGGCCTCTGTTCTGCTCCCTTGGTCTATATGTCTGTTTTGATACCAGTACCTGCTGTTTTGGTTACTGTAGCTTCGTAGTAGAGTTTGAAGTCAGGTAGCATGATGCCTCCAGCTTTGTTCTTTTTGCTTAGGATTGTCTTGGCTATACAGACTCTTTTTTGGTTCCATATGAAATTTAAAGTAGTTTTCCACCACCCCCCCCCCCAATTCTGTGAAGAAAGTCAATGGTAGCTTGATGGGGATGGCATTGAATCTATAAATTACTTTGGGCAGTTTGGCCATTTTCATGATATTGATTCTTCCTATCCATGAGCATGGAATGTTTTCCCATTTGTTTGTATCTTCTCTTATTTCCTTGAGCAGTGGTTTGTAGTTCTTCTTGAAGAGGTCCTTTGCATCCCTTGTAAGTTGGATTCCTAGGTATTTTATTCTCTTTGTAGCAACTGTGAATGGGAGTTCACTCATAATTTGGCCCTCTGTTATTGGTATATAGGAATGATTGTCATTTTTACGCAATTGATTTTGTATCCTGAGACTTTGCTGAAGTTGCTTATCAGCTTAAGGAATTTTGGGGCTGAGACAATGGGGTTTTCTAAATATACAATCATGTCATCTGCAAACATAGACAATTTGACTTCCTCTCTTCCTACTTGAATACCCTTCATTTCTTTCTCTTGCCTGATCTCCCTGGCCAGAACTTTCAATACTATGTTGAATAGGAGTAATGAGAGAGGGCATCCTTGTCTTGTGCCAGTTTTCAAAGGGAATGCTTCCAGTTTGTGCCCATTCAGTATGATATTGGATGCGGGTTTGTCATAAATAGCTTTTATTATTTTGAGATATGTTCCATCAATACCTAATTTATTGAGTGTTTTTAGCATGAAGGGCTGTTGAATTTTATTAAAGGCTGCATCTATTGAGATAATCATGTGGTTTTTGTCATTGGTTCTGTTTATGCAATGGATTACGTTTATTGATTTGCATATGTTGAAATAGCCTTGCATCCCAGGGATGAAGCCAACTTAATTATGGTGGATAAACTTTTTGATGTGCTGCTAGATTCAATTTACCAGTATTTTATTGAGGATTTTTGCATCAATGTTCATCAGGGACAATGGCCTGAAATTTTTTTTTTTTTTTTTTTCTTTTTTCTTTTTTTGTGGTGACTGCCAGGTTTTGGTATCAGGATGACACTGGCTTCATAAAATTAGTTAGGGAGGATTCCCTCTTTTTCTATTGTTTGGAATAGTTTCAGAAGGAATAGTATCAGCTCCTCTTTGTACCTCTGGTAGAATTAGGCTGTGAATCTGTCTGGTCCTGGACTTTTTTTGATTGGTAGGCTATTAATTACTGCCTCAATTTCAGAAATTGTTATTGGTCTATTCAGGGATTTGACTTCTTCCTGATTTAATCTTGGGAGGGTGTATGTGTCCAGGAATTTATCTATTTCTCCCAGATCGTCTAGTTTATTTGTGTAGAGGTGTTTACAGTGTTTTCTAATGGTGGTTTATATTTCTGAGCTATCAGTGGTGATATCCCCTTTGTCATTTTTATTGTGTTATTTGATTCATTTCTCTTCTTTATTAGTCTTGCTAGTGGTCTATTTATTTTGTTAATCTTTTCAAAAAACCAGCTCCTGGATTCATTGATTTTTTGAAGGGTTTTTTGTGTCTCTCTCTCCTTCATTTCTGCTCTGATCTTAGTTATTTCTTGTCTTCTGCAGCTTTTGAGTTTGTTTGCTCTTGCTTCTCTAGTTGTTTTAATTGAAATGTTAGGGTGTCAATTTTAGATCTTTCCCACTTTCTCCTGTGGGCATTTAGTGCTATAAATTTCCCTCTAAGCACTACTTTAGCTGTGTCCCAGAGATCCTTGTATATTGTGTCTTTGTTCTCATTAGTTTCAAATTACTTATTTATTTCTGTCTTAATTTTGCTATGTACCCAGTAGTCATTCAGGAGCAGGTTGTTCAGTTTCCATGTAGTTGAGTGAGTTTCTTAATCCTGAGTTTTAATTTGATTGCACTGTTGTCTGAGGGACTGTTTGTTATGATTTCCAATCTTTTGCATTTGCTGAGGAGTGTTTTGCTTCCAATTATGTGCTCAATTTTAGAATAAGTGCTTTGTGGTGCTGAGAAGAATGTATATTCTGTTGATTTGGGGTGGAGAGTTCTGTAGATGCCTATGAGGTCCACTTGGTCTAGAGCTGAGTTCAAGTCCTGAATATCCTTGCTAATATTCTAGCTCGCTGATCTGTCTAACATTGACAGGGGGTGTTAAAGTCTCCCACTAATATTGTTTGGGAGTTGAAGGCTCTTTGTAGGTCTGTAAGAACTTGCTTTATGAATCCGGGTGCTCCTGTATTGGGTGCATATATATTTAGGATAGATGGCTCTTCTTGTTGCATTGATCCCTTTATTATTATGTAATGCCCTTCTTTGTCTTTTTTGATCTTTGTTGGGTTAAAGTCTGTTTTATCAGAGACTAGGATTGCAACCCCTCCTTTTTTTTGCTTTTCATTTGCTTGATAAATACTCCTCCATCCCTTTGTTTTGAGCCTATATGTGTCTTTGCACATGAGATGGGTCTCCTGAATACAGCACACTAATGGGTCTTGACTCTTTATTCAATTGGGGCATTTAGCCCATTTGCATTTAAAGTTACTATTGTTATGTTTGAATTTGATCCTGTCATTATGATGCTAGCTGGTTATTTTGCACATTAATTTATGCACTTTCTTCATAGTGTTGATGGCCTTTACATTTTTGTATGTTTTTGCAGTGGATGGTACAGGATTTTCCTTTCCATATTTAGTTCTTCCTTCAGGAGCTCCTGTAAGGCAGATGTGGTGATGACAAAATCCCTCAGCATTCGCTTGTCTGTAAAGGATTTTATTTCTCTTTCACTTATGAAGCTTAGTTTGGCTGGATATGAAATTCTAAGTTGAAAAATTTTCTTTAAAAAATGTTGAATATTGGTCCCCATTCTCTTGTGGCTTGTAGGGTTTCTGCAGAGAGATCCACTGTTAGTCTGATAGGCTTCCCTTTGTGGGTAACTTGACCTTTCTCTCTGGCTGCCCTTCACATATTTTTCCTGCATTTCAACCTTGGTGAATTTGACAGTTATGTGTCTTGGGCTTGCTCTTCTCGAGGAGTATCTTTGTGGTGTTTTCTGTATTTCCTGAATTTGAATGTTGGCCTGTCTTGCGAGGTTGGGGAAGTTCTCCTGGATAATATCCTTAAGTGTGTTTTCCATCTTGGTTCCATCCTCCCTATCACTTTCAGGTACACCAATCAAATGGAGTTTTGGTTCTTCTGCATGCTCCCATATTTCTTGGAGGCTTTGTTTGTTCCTTTTCATTCTTTTTTCTCTAATATTGTCTTCATGCTTTATTTCATTAAGTTGATCTTCAGTCTCTGATATCTTTTCTTCTGCTTGATTGATTCAGCTATTGATACTTGTGCATGCTTCACGAAGTTCTCATGCTGTGTTTTTCAGCTCCATCAGGTCATTTATGTTGTTCTCTAAACTGGTTATTCTAGTTAGCAGTTCCTGTAACATTTTATCAAGGTTCTTAGCTTCCTTGCACTGGGTTGGAGCAAGTTCCTTTAGCTTGGAGGAGTGTGTTATTACCAACCATCTCAACCCTACTTATGTTAATTTGTCAAACTCACTCTCCATCCAGTTTTGTTTCCATGCTGGCGAGGAGTTGGCATCCTTTGGAAGAGAAGAGGCATTCTGGCTTTTGGAATTTTCAGCATTTTTGCACTGGCTTTTCCTCATCTTTGTGGATTTATCTAGCTTTGACCTTTGATGCTGATGACCTTTGGATGGGGTTTTTGCATGGACATCCTTTTTGTTGATGTTGATGTTATTACTTTCTGTTTGTTAGTTTTCCTTCTAACAGGCCCCTCTGCTGCAGGTCTGCTGGAGTTTGCTGGAGTTCCACCCCAGACCCTGTGTGACTGGGTATCACCAGCAGAGGCTGCAGAATAGCAAAGATTGCTGCCTGCTCCTTCTTCTGGAAGCTTCATCCCAGAGGGGCACCCACAAGATTCCAGCTGGAGCTCTCCTGTATGAGGTGTCTGTCGACCCCTGCTGGGTGGTGCCTTTCAGCCAGGAGGCATGGGGGTCAGTGACCCACTTGAGGAGGAGTCTGTCTCTTAGCAGAGCTCAGGCACTGTGCTAGTAGATCTATGGCTCTCTTCAGAGTTGGCAAGCAGGAATGTTTAAGTCTGCTGAAGCGGCAACCACAACCGCCCCTTTTCCTAGGTGCTCTGTCCCAGGGGATGGGAGTTTTATCTATAAGCCCCTGATTGGGGCTGCTGCCTTTCTTTCAGCAATGTCCTGCCCAGAGAGGAGGAATCTAGAGAGGCAGTCTGGCTACAGCGGCTTTGCCATGCTGCGGTCTGTTCTGCACCCAGTTCGAGCTTTCTGGCAGCTTTGTTTACACTGTGAGGGAAAATCTGCCTACTCAAGCCTCAGTAATGGTGGATGCCCTTCCCCCTACCAGGCTGGAGCATCCCAGGTAGACTTCAGACTGCTGTGCTGGCAGCGAGAATTTCAAGTCAGTGGATCTTAGCTTGCTTGGCTCTGTGGAAGTGGCATCTGCTGAGCAAGATCACTTGGCTCCCTGGCTTCAGCCTCCTTTTCAGGGGAGTGAATGATTCTGACTTAATGGCATTCCAGGTGCCGCTGGGGTATGAAAAAAAAAAAAACAAACAAAAAACAAAACTCTTGTAGCTAGCTTGGTGTCTCTCCAAACAGCCGCTAGGTTTTTGTGCTTGAAACCCAGGGCCCTAGTTGTGTAGCCACCTGAGGGAATCTCCTGGTCTGTGACTTGCGAGAACTGTGGGGAAAGTATAGTATCTGGGCTGTATAGCAATGTCCCTCACGGCACAGTCCCTCATGTCTTCCCTTGCCTAGGGGAGGGAGTTCCCCCACCCCTTGTGCTTCCTGGGTGAGGCAATGCCCTACCCTGCTTTTGCTTGCCCTCTGTGGGCTGTGCCCCCTGTCTAACCAATCTCAGTGAGATGAGCCATTTTGCCCTGGAAACCAATATTTTTAAAAAGTATGCGACTGGAGGACCACAGGAAAAAAAAAAAATTACCTCCTGATTTTGAAAACAAGGAAAAATTTCTCAGAAAAGTTGATAATAGTAAAACAAAAACCAAAATGATAAACTGAGCCATTTTACTTCTTTAGAATAATATTATAAATGCATGACGGATGAGTGATTCAATTCAGAGAAGTAGAACACACAAGTGAACACACATTCGGGATAAGAAAGCCAGAGATTGTGTCTGGAGGAGCTTACATGCAGATAAAACACATACATTCAGAATTGATCATGAAATATTAAAGTAACTGAAGCAGGTCACATACCAGAAACTCAATGATTCTGGGATAAGAAGGCTACAAATGGTTTTAAGGACACATACAAGACTAACATTTTGTGAAATTCCTTTTCCATAAGCGAAGTGTCTTTTTAGTGTTGTATTGTTGTCTATTGAATTAAATTACACATGGAAAGCAAGCTTGGAAGTGGAGAAATATTGTTTAAATATTCTGGACTACTTTTTCTCTATGTATGAGTGACAGTTTGTAATAGGGAGTTAACTATGCAAGAATTATAGTGATATGTCATTGCGTATGTCAACTCATAATTCTGATAAAGTCTTGTAATCCTTTCCTAACTCTGGGCTAAATATTCACTGGGAGCATTTCATGCCTTACAATAGCACCTGTGAATTACAAATAACTGAGGAGCTTGAGTGAAACACAAACTCATACTTGCCTCCTGTTTGTGTGGTCTCACTGTGCTGTTGCCACACACATACCCTCCACATCCTGATCTTTTGTTGCTGTTGTTATTTTGTGAGATGTAAGAGCCAATGCAAACCTTATCATAGATTCAGTGAATCTCATCATTGAAAAAGACTTTCAAGGTCATCTAGTTCAATATTTCAGCCAAATAATAGGTTCTTTTTTTGCATGTTTGATGCCTGAAGTTATGACTAGCTAAAGGTTTGACAATTTTGTTTATATTTTCAAAAAGTCACTTATTTGTTTTGGTCATATGTTGTAATGTTTTTCTATTGTCTATGTTGTTCATTTATTGTCTGACCTCTATTTCCTTCTTCCTAATAATTTTGGGGTTAGTTTGTTCTTGTTTTTCTAGTTCTTTGAGGTGCAGTTTTGGCTTGTTTGAGATCTTTCTTTTTTTTTTTGATGTATGTATTTATTGCCTATAAACTTTCTTCTTAGAACTGATTTTGCTATAACCCTAGGTTTTGGAATACTGTTTTTTCATTTTAGTTTGTCTCAAGAAATATTTTAAATTTACCCTTTAACTTCTTCATTAACCCTTTGGTTATTCAGGAGCATGTCATGTAGCTTCCATATATTTGTAAACTTTCTGAAATTCTTCTTATTAATGATTTCTAGTTTTGTAGCATTGTGGTTAGAAAAGATGCTTGGTATGGTCTTATCTTATTAAACTTGTTAAGGTTTGCTTTGTGGTCTCATACACAATTTATCCTGGAGAATGAGCTATGTGTAGTTGAGAAATATGTGTATTCTGTAGCTGAAAGATGGAATGTATTGTTAATGTTTGTTAGGTCTATTTGGTCTATGATACAGTTTAAGCCTGATGCTTGTGTTCTTGATATTTCTGTGTAGATAATCGGTCCATTGTTGAAAGTGGGATGTTGAAGTTTCCTCCTAATATTGTATTGCAATCTACCTCTCCCTTTAGATCTAATAATATTTGTTTTATATTTTAGAGTGCTCTGATATTAGGTGCATATATTTACAATTGTTATATTACCTTGCTAAATAGGTCCCTTTATCGTTTGATAATGACTATTTATGTTTTTTTTAATAGTGTTTTGTTTTTTGTTTTTTTACTTGGAGTCTATTTTATCTGATATAAGCATAGCAACTTCTGCTTGCTTTTGGTTTCCATTTGCCTGGTGCATGGAATGCCTTTTTCATCCCTTTACTTTTAGTCTATGTGTGTCCTTACAGGTGAAATGGATCTCTTATAGTCAGCAAATACAGTTGGATCTTGTTTCTGCCATTTTGTTAATTATTTTCTGATTTTATGTTTTTAAAATTCTTGTTTACTTTTTCCTCTCTTGTTTACCATTGTGGTTTGGTGGTTTTCTGTTGTTCAAAGCTTTCATTCTTTTTAAAATGTTGTATCTGTTGTAATTCCTTTCTTTGTAGTTACCATGGTGGTAAAAATAAATTTTTAGAAATAGTGACTATTTTAAGCTGACAACTTAACTTTGGTAACATAAAAATGCTCTAGACTTTTATCCTCTTCACCATAATTTATATTTTTGTTTTCTTAACTTACATTTTTATATATTATCTGTTTCTTAAAAACTGATGGTAGCTGTAATTATTTTTTATCCTTTGACTTTTATCTTTCATATTTGAGGACTGAACGATTTCTATAGCACCATTCCAATACTGGAGTATTCTGAATTTGATTATGAATTTACCTGTACTACTGAGTTTTATATTTGCATATGTTTTGAAGATAGTAATTATTGTCCTTTTGCTTTCAGTTGTAGCACTCTCTTAAGCATTCCTTATAAGTCCGTTCTAGTGGTGATGAATTCCTTCAGGTCTTGCTGGGATGGATTTTACTTTTCTTTTAGTTTTGAAAGATAGCTTTGCTGGGTATAGTATTCTGGTTTTTTTTTTTTTTTTTTTTTTTCTTTTTTCCTTTTAGTACTTTAAACATATCATCTCATTCTCTCCTAGCCTGTAACATTTCTGGTGAAAAATTTGCTGATCGTACAATGGGGATTTACTTACATGTTACTTGACATATTTGTTGCTTTTAGAATTTCCCCTTGGTCTTTGACTTTTGATAATTTGATTATAATATGCCTCAGAGGGAGATTTCTTAGTTTTAAATTCTTAGAATTTATTAGGGAAATTTTGAGCTTACTAAATCTGGATGTTCAATGATACCTCCAAAGACTTGGTAAGTTTTCAGCTGTTATATTAAACATGGTTTCTGTGCCTTTCTTTACCTTTTCTCCCTCTTGAGCTCCTATAAGCTGAATATTTGTTTTATTGTGTCATATGAGCTATGCAGGCTTTCTTCGTTCTTTTTTGTTTTTATTTCTTATTTTTTCTCTAACTTGGTTATTTCAACAGACCTGTCTTTAAATTCAGAAATTTCTTCTTTTGCTTGATTTAGTCTGTTGATGAAGCTTTCGATTGTCCTCTTAATTTCTCTCATTGTATTTTTTTTCAGCTCCACGATTTCTGCTTGTTTATTGATGATATTTATCTTTTTTGGCATTTCATAAATTTTATTTTCTTTGTGGTAATTACTGGAGAATTATTGTATCTCATTGGAGATGTCATGTTTTCCTGTTTTTGTTTTATATTTTTTATGTCTCTAACTTGATAACTGTGTGTCTGGTGGAATAGTTGCCTCTTCCAATTTTATGGAGCATCTTTCATACCAAAAGGTATTTTTTCTGTGGAAGTTATAGGGTGTTGGTTAGGTAGGATGATTTGTGTCTGGTTCTGGGTGGAAGTAGTAATGTAGGATTTGTGCAGTTTTTTCATTTGTCATCAATGTCAGTGATGTCTATGAGTGCTTCAGTGGCCTAGGCTGCAAGAGTATGTGTTGGCAGTGGAATGACTTTCAGAGGTAGAGCCACTGGGCTGGTTCTCAGGCTGAGGGTATGCACACATGGTAGGTTTGCTGGCTCAATATCAGGGCTGCTGAACTGGTTTTCAGGTCAACAATGTACATACATGGTGGTTCTCCTGACTGGGGTTGGATTCTTTGTTGTGCAGAACTGCCTTTTTCTTGGGAAGCAGGTGCTATGTGAGCTCGGGCATCAGGATCATGGTCATTCTGTTGGGCCTAAGCTCTGAGTAGCTGAGGGCCCTGAAGCCACCCATGTGAGTATCCTGGAATGACAGTGGAGCCTCAGGAACAGAGTGGCATTATGGCTATTGGCCTCCAGAGCAGGATACAGTCTAGCAGTGATGCCAGTTTCGTGATATCACCATGCCTTAGCAGCTTGGGGGTCGGAGGTATGTACAATGTATGCTCCTACTCCAGAGCAATGCAGCCATGTGAACCCCTGAATGTTCCCCAATCTGGGCCCATGGCCTGTGAGGGCTGTGGGATTGTCCTGTAACAAGAACTGCAGGTGTCTCTGTTGCTAACAGGGGCTTTTGGGAGTCTACTGCTTGTCTTTTTTCTTCAAAGGAAAGTTCCTCCTTGTTTGAAGTCAATCCTAGTGGAGGAGAGGTGTGGTAGAGGCAGGGTGTTTTGCTCTCCTTTCTGTGCTGCCATTATGGGTTTCTGTGTTCCATAAGAATTCTGCCACTACCTTGCTATACTCCAGAACTCTCCATAGGGAACTCCAGTAGAAATGTAGTTGTTTATTTGTTGTTTAGGTCCTTTTTAGGGGATGAAATCAGTGCCAGGCACCTCTAGGCAACCATCTTGATGTCATTCTGAAGTTATGACTATGTCACTCCCCCATATTTTGGATTACTCTAATTATTAAATGTTTCTCTGATTTAATGTAAAAGTATAAATGTTTTTCTCTGTAGTGACTATCTAGGTCTTCATTCTTTCCATGAAGACACACAGAATAAGTCAAATCTGTATTTCCCTTACAGACTTTTAGTAACTTTAAGAACTCTTTTGATTCTGTATCCAAATCTACTCTTTTCCTAGTGAAATATACGTGATTCCTCCTTCTCTAATACATATTCTTGTGCTTGTTTTTGGAGTGAATACATATGGCATGGTTCAGATCCTCCATCATCTACTTTTCTTTCTTCTGGATTCCATACAATATTGTATTTTTATGTTTCTTTTAAAATATCATGCCCAGAATGAAACATCATGCCCCAGATTTTTTTCTGACTTTCCTAGAGTAGACCAAAAGTATTTGCTTTATTGTGATGGAACCATTACTTCTATTATTGTGGCCTAAGATTTCATTAGGTTTTGGCCAGCAAATCATATTTTTGCTACGTATTGAACTTAAATCCAAGAGCTCTCATATGTATTTAACTTACAATATTCCATTTAGTCCAGCTCTCTCATTGTGTCCATGAGTAATCAGAACAGTAGAGAGTAGTACTAATGTAATATTTGGAAAACTTCTGAAATGGATTAAAACATTATAGATATGTTTATTATTCAATTATAAAATTATTATATTATTAGTTCCATTACCAACACTCCCAAAATGTACCCTGTAAATCTATCACCTAAAAAATCTATTGTTTACTTATGGTGCCTTAGAGAAAATTAACATGATGCCTAAACAAAAAGGTCTACTTAGCTAGAATTAAGACCCTTGAGTTAAAGAACATTTAGCCTGATTTGTATTTCTTTTGTTAATTCATGGTCAGTGGAGATTAATAGTGCATTTTGCAATCTATTCAACTTAACTTTTTACCTGATCTAACATCACCTGCTGTGCTATGCTGTGGAGACTTAGAGAAAGTTACTCCATTAAGCAACCCTGCTGTGATATTTCTAATGTTTAGAAGTTTAATGTATTTCCGCAATATATATCCACAGGTGTCTGGTGAGTATCTATTTATTCATCTGTGGTAAGCTGGTTACAGATTTCTACTAGTATATTATAGGCTTGAATTATTTTTTTAATCACATTTTCCATCATTAGAACTGTAACCTGATACAGTGGTGTTCCTTAGTTAATGACCTAATTTTTATGAGATTCTTTTAATAATTTTCTTTTTTCCCCATGTGTTTGTTTATTGCCTCACATAAAATTATATTAGCTAAAGATTAAAGAATTATGTCTTGAACAATGAGAAACATGCCTACCAACCTAGGACTTTTGAATAGTGAATAAATTGGGTGAGGAATCTAGGGAACAAAGGAGGGTACATATGTGTGACATTTTGATGGCATAAAATTTTACTATTAAAAGTTCTGTATAACTGAGGCACACACATACATTCACACATATCAAGATGTAATGTAATAGAGCACAGCAAGTCTGCCATGACCCAGATAGTTGAGCTGAGGCTTTGATAAACAGGGACGATGCATTTAAGGACAAATCACATGAGCGTGGTTATTTAAGGCAATATCAATATCTGCACTGCACCCTTGATATGACAAAGAACAGAGAGCTAGATGTGATTGAGTTATTAATTCAAAAGTATGTTCGGTGTATACTGAAAGGGGATTACACTACACCCCTGGGGCCTCCACCCACACCTCTAGTCCTATTGACATCTGAACTGGCCATATTGTTTAATAGAATATCAACAAAAGTGATGTGTGCCCCTTTCAAGTAGCAATAGGAACCATTCTGTGATTCTGTCTCTCTCTCGTTTCTACTGTAAGATCAATATGTTCCTTATAGTGGCTATTTCTTCATCTCTTGTCTCAAAATAAACGAGGTAGAAGAAATCATTTCTGACCCATGTCAGATAAGAATGTAAAAAAGAAATTATTATTGTTATAAGCTATCACATAATATGTGCTTCATCATTTATAAAGTTACCATTCAGTGTTCAGAGCTGCGCATCAGAACAAAAGCACTAATGCTTAATTAAGTAATAACCACATAATTGACAATTACAGGTCATATATAATATAAATATTTTCCAAGTAAGTATTTGTAATTGTATTAGCAGAAAATAGTGATTGTCTATCAGATGTAATATATGCCTTAATTAGAATAGTGGGCACAAAGCATATTCTTGGAAAATTGGTAAGGATAATGTAATCAAACTATCATATAAGTAGTAAAAACTACAATAAACTTCAAATCATTCAATTGTTACATTCCTAAATTATAAGATAAAAAATTTAGTCAGCTGAATGGTGCTACAAAGATTATGTCTATATCCTAATCCCTGCCACCTGTGAATATTACTTTATATGGCAAAGAGTAAATACCTTATTCAGCAAAAGATGTGATTAAAGTTCTTGAGAGGAAGCACTTATCCTGGATTATCTTTGGTGGCCCTAAATGCAACCAACATTTTCTTATGTAAGACAAGCAGAGAAAGTTTTTAGATAGACACGAAGGGAAGATTACGTGAAAACAGAGTCACAAACAGATGCAGCTACAAGCCACGGAATGCCAACAGCCACTGGAAGCTGGAATGAAAAAACAAACAAACAAAAAAACTCCCTTTAAATCCTTGAGGAACAATGGCCCTGCTGACAATCTGATTTTGAAGTTTTAGTCTCCAGAACTGTATAACAACAAATTTCTGTTGTTTTTAAGCTGCCAAGTTTGTGGAGATTTGTTACAACAGCCTTGTGAGACTAATATACATGGTAAACCAAACAGACCACAAATTTTGGGGACTTTTTAAGTATTCAGATTTATAGGCCTGGAGATTCAAGTTCAAATAAATCTACAGTGGGCTAAAATTCTCTTTTATTGTTGTCTATCCCTGATGAACATCGATGCAAAAATCCTCAATAAAATACTGGCAAACTGAATCCAGCAGCACATCAAAAAGCTTATCCACCATGATCAAGTGGGATTCATCCCTGGGATGCAAGGCTGGTTCAACATACACAAATCAATAAACGTAATCCAGCATATAAACAGAACCAAAGACAAAAACCACATGATTATCTCAATAGATGCAGAAAAGGCCTTTGGCAAAATTCAACAGCCCTTCATGCTAAAATCTCTCAATAAACTAGGTATTGATGGAACGTATCTCAAAATAGTAAGAGCTATTTATGACAAACCCACAGGCAATATCATACTGAATGGGCAAAAACTGGAAGCATTCCCTTTGAAAACTGGCACAAGACAGGGATGCCCTCTCTCACCACTCCTATTCAACATAGTGTTGGAAGTTCTGGCTAGGGCAATCAGGCAAGAGAAAGAAATAAAGGTATTCAGTTAGGAAAAAAGGAAGTCAAATTGTCCCTGTTTGCAGATGACATGATTGTATACTTAGAAAACCCCATAATCTCAGCCCAAAATCTCCTTAAGCTGATAAGCAACTTCAGCAAAGTCTCAGGATACAAAATTAATGTGCAAAAATCACAAGCATTCTTATACACCAGTAACAGACAAACAGAGAGCCAAATCATGAATGGACTTCCATTCACAATTGCTTCAAAGAGAATGAAATACCTAGGAATCCAACTTACAAGGGATGTAAAGGACCTCTTCAAGGAGAACTACAAACCACTGCTCAGTGAAATAAAAGAGGTCACAAACAAATGGAAGAACATACCATGCTCATGGATAGGAAGAATCAATATCGTGAAAATGGCCATACTGCCCAAGGTAATTTATAGATTCAACGCCATCCCCATCAAGATACCAATGAGTTTCTTCACAGAATTGGAAAAAACTGCTTCAAAGTTCATATGGAACCAAAAAAGAGCCCACATTGCCAAGGCAATCCTAAGTCAAAAGAACAAAGCTGGAGGCATCACGCTACCTGACTTCAAACTATACTACAAGGCTACAGTAACCAAAACAGCATGGTACTGGTACCAAAACAGCATGGTACTGGTACCAAAAGAGAGATATAGACCAATGGAACAGAACAGAGTCCTCAGAAATAATACCACACATCTACAGCCATCTGATCTTTGACAAACCTGAGAGAAACAAGAAATGGGGAAAGGATTCCCTATTTAATAAATGGTGCTGGGAAAATTGGTAGCCGTAAGTAGAAAGCTGAAACTGGATCCTTTCCTTACTCCTTATATGAAAATTAATTCAAGATGGATTAGAGACTTAAATGTTAGACCTAATACCATAACACCCTAGAAGAAAACCTAGGTAATACCATTCAGGACATAGGCATGGGCAAGGACTTCATGTCTAAAACACCAAAAGCAATGGCAACAAAAGCCAAAATTGACAAATGGGATCTAGTTAAACTAAAGAGCTTCTGCACAGCAAAAGAAACTACCATCAGAGTGAACAGGCAACCTACAGAATGGGAGAAAAATTTTGCAATCTACTCATCTGACAAAGGGCTAATATCCAGAACCTACAAAGAACTCAAACAAATTTACAAGAAAAAAACAAACAACCCCATCAAAAAGTGGGCAAAGGATATGAACAGACATTTCCCAAAAGAAGATATGCATACAGCCAACAGACACATGAAAAAATGCTCATCATCACTGACCATCAGAGCAATGCAAATCAAAACCACAATGAGATACCATCTCACACCAGTTAGAATGGCAATCATTAAAAAGTCAGGAAACAACAGGTGCTGGAGAGGATGTGGAGAAATAGGAACACTGTTACACTGTTGGTGGGATTGTAAACTAGTTCAACCATTATGGAAAACAGTATGGCGATTCCTCAAGGATCTAGAACTAGAAGTACCATATGACCCAGCCATCCCACTACTGGGTATATACCCAAAGGATTATAAATCATGCTGCTATAAAGACACATGCACACGTATGTTTATTGCGGCACTATTCACAATAGCAAAGACTTGGAATCAACCCAAATGTCCATCAGTGACAGACTGGATTAAGAAAATGTGGCACATACACAACATGAAATACTATGCAGCCATAAAAAAGGATGAGTTTGTGTCCTTTGTCCATAGATGCAGCTGGAAACCATCATTCTCAGCAAACTATTGCAAGAACAGAAAACCAAATACCGCATGTTCTCACTCATAGGTGGGAACTGAACAATGAGATCACTTGGACTCGGGAAAGAGAACATCACACATCGAGGCCTATTATAGGGAGCGGGGAGGGGGGAGGGATTGCACTGGAAGTTATACCTGATGTAAATGATGAGTTGATGAGTGCTGACGAGTTGATGGATGCAGCACACCAACATGGCACAAGTATACATATGTAACAAACCTGCACATTGTGCACATGTACCCTAGAACTTAAAGTATAATAAAAAAAAATCTATAGTGGGACTCATATTTGTATATTTTCAACAATGTCTTTAAGAAACGGGAATACTGTTAATCTTAATGCATTTTGAGGGGACTATTTGGAATAGGTAACACAAAGAAATTCTCGTGAGTACCTATGAAGTAATTAATAGCTTGCTGGGTAAACATTACAAGTTCATGTCTCCAGTGATTCAGCATACAACTTCCAGGCACATTTCACCATTTCTTAGTTCTGAACGTCATGTATATATATTTTTAAAAAACAACTAAAATGTACTTACTCTTTTTTATGATTAATTTTATAAAAAATATAATCAGCACCCCGCCCCCAAAATGGTCAATAAACTATTATTAAAACAGGTTCTATAGTACATAGTGAAAAGCTCTTAAAACTGCATTTATTTGTCAACAAAATGATACAGTCTTGAGAAACATCTACAATCATAGACTATTATAAACTTTGCTGTTTCAAATCATATCAGAAATCATGGAACATCTCATTCTTGTCTGGAATATCTGAGCATTTTGGGTCACTTTGATACAGAGAAGCAGCTTTCATTTTTCAGCCAGCTTCAGTGTCTCAGATACAGGATTTTTGCACGCACAATTCTGTTTTTCTAACTTGTAGCTTTTAAGAAAATGGGAATCTCAAACTTATTTCTCAACCTGAGCCCGATACTTACCTTTTACAAACAGGGCTACTTTGCTTTATGCAAAACAAAACACTGCTTCATTTAAATTTTACCTAAACCTAGCTCTTGGTCAAAATTCTGTAATATCCCTTATGTCTTCCTTTGTTAGGTGAGGTACTTTTTTTCCCCTCAAGTATTCCTCCTTATCCTGGTAGGTTAATAATCCTAACTTGTTTGGACCCTAGGTTGGTCTTGTTGTCTTTGCCTGTTGGACTTTATTAACAGTTTGGGAAATGCTGGTAAAGAAAAAAAAGTACAATTTCAGAATAAGATAAGATTATGGAGGAATAAAGTAGTATGATGAGGAAACATTGAGAGAGAATGTGAGTTGGATGCTATTGGGCATATTGGGTTTATGGTGGCAGAGGTTTTAGAAGCAGCGTGACCAAAGACAAATGAGGGGGCATTCAACTATTTAGCAAATCTTTATAAACTCTCCCTTCAAATGCAATAACTCACTACATTTCTTGCTTTTATGCTAACTCGAGCCCTGTGTGGATTAATGCAGTAATTTTCTAATGGGTTCCTACTCCTTGTGCCCACCTACAGTGCATAAAATACTCAGCAGCCACGATTACCATTCAAAATATGAATAATGTAATATTTCGGTCCTTCATAAAATCCCCCAATGACTTCTACTATACAAGAAATCCAAAGTCCTTCCATAGTCCATAAGGCTTTATACAATCTGGTTTCTGATGACTTCTCAGAACTTATCCCTACCAACCTTTGTCTGGGCTCACTGTGCTCCAGCTGCATAAGCCTGCTGTCTGTTTCTCCATCAGCCTAAAGGTGTTTGTATGCATTGTATGCTTTGCCTAGGGACGGTAGAGGAAGAAAGGGGTTGAAAGTAGATTTTGAAGTAACTAAAGGGGCATATTCAATCACATTTATGACTTTATATATGTCATAAATGTACAGACCAAAATGCATATGTCAAAAAACGTCAAGTATAAGGTGAAGATTTGATTCATGTTACAGTAGTTTCTGTTTTACACATAGAGAATAAAAATGTCATTTTAATTTAAACAATATACATTTTTTACTTTTAGAAAAAAATTCTAATTGAACAAGGAGCCCCTCAAAGTTAGTCTGTTTGACTCTTAGTAGTGCTTACGGTGGTGCTGTTCTGTGAATCACGTTCCCTTTACATTCCCACCCTCCTTTCCCACCTTCATTTAAGTTACTTTAAAGGGCCAATATTATCATTATCTTCTAAGGACAAAGCTTTCCTGTGGCACTACAAATATTGTATAACGATGGAACTGAGATGAAAATACACAGACATATGCAGTTTTTTACTTGTGAACAATTGTGCTGCTTCTACAAATGATGTATTAGACTTTTACTGCCAAACTCATTGAAAGCCCATAAATTTGCATACACTTTACTGATGTGACCTAATTAAGAAGTGAATTGAATTTTATTAAAATCTATGTTCCAGAGTCTCATTCTAATAAAGTACTTTTAGGTGGCTGAAATTGATGTATTGAGCATTTTGACTCCAATATTTTGACTATTTTCAACTCCGTGTGTACACATTTTTCCCTTGCTACTCAGCAGCATGTCTTACCATAATATGTAATAGTATTTCACCTAAACTACCATTCCAGGCTTCCACATATATTACTAAATGTTTAGATGAGTGATCCATTATAGAGTGGTCAGGTTTGTATCAGTGTGACTAAATTTATAGTATAGAAGTTCAAACAGTTATTATTTTGATTTCATTTATACTTTTCATTCTAGAACTAAAACATTCTAGAACATTCCCATTCACCAGAACCCCACTCTAATACATTTAGATTTGAAATTTTAAGGTCTATCATAGTATAGAAGTTCAAACAGTTATTATTTTGATTTCATTTATACTTTTCATTCTAGAACTAAAACATTCTAGAACATTTCCATTCACCAGAACCCCACTCTGATACATTTAGATTTGAAATTTTAAGGTCTATCAGTATTTGTAATACTTATAATTTTATTTTTAAATTCCTAGGGCTTATTGTTCTCAAAAAAAGACTTCTTCATTTTTTTATTTTAATATTTGTATTATTCTGAATGGCACATAGTTCATAAATGAGTCTAGTTAAAGTCTTAGCAAACTGTAAGCCTGTCTTGTGTTTGGTTTATATGGATACAGAGAATGAAAGACTAGTATATTGCCATAATGGTAATAATAATTCATAGAAAAACTCTCATTGGCTTTAACAAAATATCCATTTCTATGAATATCCCCCTTCACCACTAATAAACACTTTTAGATTTTAGCTATGTTTTATAGATAGTTTGATTATATTGCTTTAAAATTATATACGGTAAATTAATTTTTTCCTAATTTTATTGTCATGTTCATTATTACAAATTATTTACTAAAAGTCCATGAGAAATAGGAATAGCACTTGTGCTGTTTTTAAGATAGCAATGTTTTTCCATATATAATCAACTCACATATACTTTACTCTGTGATATATGTAAAATAATTGGCATTTAAAGAGGTATAGTGTATGGCACTATAAGAAAATGAAGTCATATTTTTTCTGTGAATTTACTCATTGTTTGTAGCTCTGATACACTAACACAAAACTTGTTTATGATGAGAGTGTAAAGTCAGAACCATTCACTGAAAAGGAATTGATTGCAGACCCAAAGATATAAGCTTATTTTGAGTTTTTGCTTAAATGCTAAGGTATAAGTCTAACAGGGATACTGACACCACGTTTTTTTCTTATTTGAAATGAGTTCTTTATTCTAAGCATTCTTGTTCTTTGTCATATATAATTGGACACTATAGTCAAATGATAATTCATGGTTTGCTTTAAATAGGTTATTTAGTAAAAAGATTATGTTTTACAGTTGTTTCTAAGAGAAGTGAAAGAGTTCAAGGCCTTCCCAGTCATAGGTTTATGCAATTTTTAGAAATTAACATTTAATAAAATCCACTTTTTGTGATGTACAACTGTGTGAGTTTTGAGAACTTCATACAATTGTGTATCCACTGCCATGGTCAAGATAGAGAACACTTCTGGCTTCTAAAAAATTCCCCTGCTGCCTCATCGTAATCACCTCTACTCCACATGCCTGGCTCCTGGAATTCACTGATCTGTTCTCTGTCCCTATAATTTTGCCTTTTCTGGAATGTCATATAAGTGAAATCATATAATATGTGGTTTTTCAATTAGCAGAATGCATTTGACATTCACCCACAGTTTTACTGTGAACTAATAATTTGGGCGTTTTTTTGTTTGTTTGTTTCTTCCCTTAATAGCATTCTGTAGTATAAATATCTAGTAGTTTATCTGTTTACCAGTTTAAAGATATTAAGAGCTTCCACTGCACTCCAGCCTGGGCAACAGCGTGAGACTCCGTCTCAAAAAAAAAAAAAAAAAAAAAAAAAAAAAAAAAAAAAAGATATTAAGAGCTTCAAGTTTTGAGTGGTTATGTTTAAAGCTTGTTTAAACACTTTGTGTGACCGTTAATTATAACTGTTCTAGGTAAATGCCCACAAGAGGATTGCTGGACTATATGATATTTGACATTATAAAAAACAGTCAAACTATAATCACGTGGATTATATTATATTTTACCTTCCAATAGGAAGTAAAATGGTTCTTGTTGCTTTGCATCTTTGCCAGCAGTTGATTAGTTTCTGTTGTGGTTGGATTTTAACTTTAATTTTTGATCATTCTAATTGGTATTTCATGGTAACTCATTGTGGAGTTAACTTATAATTTTTTTGCAAAAAATAATGGTGAGCATATTTTATGTGTTTATTTGCCATCTGTTCAACTTCTGTTATAAAATATCTAATCAGATTTTTTGCCCATTTGAAATATTTAAGTAAAATTAATAGTTTCCTTTCACAATAAAAAATGAGCAAATCAAATCCAATAATGTATAAAAGAATTATATACCATGACCAGTTGCAATTATCCTGAGGATGTAAGGCTGGTTCAGTTTGAAAATCAATTAATTCATCCATCACATGAACAGACTGAAAAAGTAAAATCACATAATCATATCAATAGGTATAGAAAGCATTTGATAAAATCCAACATTCACTCATGACAAAAACTCTTAGCTAGCTAGGAATAGATGGACACTACCTTGACTTAATAAATAGTATCTACAAACATTTTACAGCTAACATTCTACATAATGGTGAGAATCTAGATCAGAAACAAGGTAAGACTACCTCTCACCACGAATTTTCAGGATTGTACTGGAAGTCCTACGTAATGCAATAAGATAAGGACAGAAAATGTATATGATTCAGAAAGAAGATATAAAGTTATCTTCATTCACGGATTACATGATTACCTGTCTAGAAAATCCAGAAGGATAGACAAAACAAACAAACAAACAAAAAAACACAAAACATCCTGGAACTAATAATCGATTACAGCAAGGTTGCAGAATAGAAGGTAAATATACAAAAATGTATTGCTTTTTTACATACGCAATGTATGTAAAATGGACAAATGGAAATTGAAATTCAGAACACAATATTATTTACAGTAGCGCACCCCAAAAATAAAATGCTAAGGTATAAGCATATTAGTCTGTCCTCACACTGCTGTAAAGAACTACCAGAGACTGGGTAATTTATAAAGAAAAGAGGTTTAATTGATTCACAGTTCCACCTGGCTGGGGGTGGGCCTCAGGAGACTTACAAACATGGTGGAAGGGGAAGCAGGCATATCGTACATGGCAGCAGCCGAGAAAGAGTGGGCAAGAGCAGGGAAAACTCCTTATAAAACTGTTAGATTACATGAGAACTCACTCACTATCATGAGAACAGCATGGGGGAAACTGCCCCCATGATCCAGTCACCTCCCACACGGTCCTTCCCTCTACACCAAGTGATATGGGCATTACAATTTGAGATAAGATTTAGGTGGGGACACAGAGCCAAACCATATCAATAAGTCTAACAAAATAGTTACAAGATCTGTACAAGAAAAACTATAGAACTCTGATGAAAGAAATACAAGGAAAACTATGTAAGTGGAGAGATACTCCATCTTCATGGATAGAAAGACTGAATATTGTCAAAATGATAGTTTTTCTTAACTTGATTTATAGATTCAATGCACTCTCAATAAAAATCCCAAGAAGTTTTTTTATGAATATTGACAAGCTGAATGTAAAATTTATATGGATAGGCCAATGACTCAGAATAGCCAACACAATATTGAAATTTTCTATACTTGAGATAAGAATGTTAAGCAAGGAAATGTATTTGGAAACCTCCTTGCACTTGGTATTAATAAGTTCAAAGGTTTTATTTTTCTTAAAAAAAATCAAGACTGTAGAGGAATAAAATTATGACTTTTGTAGCAACATGATGGAACTGGAGGCCATTATCTCAAATGAAATGACTCAGAAACAGAAAGTCAAATACTGAATGTTCTAACTTATAGGTGGAATTTAAGTAATGTGTACACATGGCATAGAGAATGGAATAGACATTGGAGACTTGGGAAGGTGAGAGAGTGAGAGGGGATGAGGAATGAGAAATTACCTAATGGATACAATGTACACTGTTTGAGTGATGGTTGCACTCACAGTCCAGATTTCACCACTGAAACGCTATACAATATATGCATGTAGCTAATTTGAACTTGTGCCTCATAAATCTATACAAAAAAATTTAAATAAAATTTTAACTATCCAAAAGTTACTTTTCAAAAAATAACCTCAATGATACTTCTAAAAAAAATTTAAACACTAGACACCCTGGTTTGATTTCTAGTTTGACAGGGATTTGTTTATAAGGCTTATTAGTAGCCAAAGCCAGCATTATTAACAGTTTTGAATGCCCATATATGTTTCTCTTTGTGCCTGTCTACAAATAGGCCAATTCCTATATTTGGGTCATAATGCACATTTTTGCACATGTACTTGTATTATTAGCATTTTGTCCTTTTTATTGATGTCATTTTTATTCCTTGCCTTTGGAGAGTAAAGAAGGTGTTTTAATAACTTCTACACATTCAAATAGAACTCAGTCAAATTATATGAAAACTCCAGAATATCATGAAAGTTTTATAGGCTCTTACATGGCAGGTGTCTAATAGGAATCTAATAGGGTTAGAATCTAATAGGATTAGGAAATTAAGGCAGTATGAAGTGGTGTAAAGGGTATAGATTTGGGGACCATATAGATGTGTAAATTTCAATATTGCTGTTTGCCTAAGGAAAATGTACTTATCTTTCATGGGTGGTTCTCTAATCTTTAACGCATCAAGTTGTTCGTATATCACTGGGGAAAATGCACTTATCAAAGAAGTGGGTTAGAACTAGACATGGAGCAGGCATGGTGCGTCATGCCTGTAATCCCAACAGTTTGGGAAGCCAAGGTGGGAGGATCACTTGAGCCCAGTAGTTTGAGATCAGTCTGGGCAACAGAGGGAGACCCTCTCTCTACAAAAAATAAAAATAAAAATAAATTAGCCAGGTATGATGGCACATGCTTGTGGTCCCAGCTACTCAGGAGGCTGAGGTGGGAAGATTGCCTGAGCCTGGCAGTTGAAGGCTACAGTGAACCATCATCATGCCACTGCACTCCAGCCTGGATGACAGAGAGAGACCAAGTCTCAAAATAACAACCAAAAAAAAAAAAAAAAAAAGAAAAAGAAAGAAAGAGAGAGAGAAATGATACTCACCCAAATCAGTGGAATTGAATTTGACAAATAAAATTAACAGATCCAAAACATGTCTTCATTTGTAAAATGGGAATAATGGTCTCTATCTTGCAGGATGATGGTTACAATATAAAAAATTATTTATTTAGCACAAAGGCCAGCACCTGGTTTTAAGTAGGTACTCCTACATGAATGACATTGTTATGATTTAAATTATTACAAAATTAATCCTATCGCTAATATACTTACACTCAAGTATAGTCACATTCATTTTTTTCACCATGACCCACAGAAATTCTTTATATATCACTTGCCAGTATATGACACCTCCCTCTCTGTCTCTCTCTCCTCTCTACTCTTCACCTTCTCTTCATATTGAAATAAGAATTTAATGAAGCAATTATACCCTTGCTGTATGTAATATACCACATTCTATCCAACTCTATCCTGTCCTTTGCATTCTTCTTCTAATTCATGATTCACCAATATGTTACAACCATAGTTTCAAAAATGCTGGCCAGCAAAACAAAGAGATATATAAATTTGTATAATGCATTTGGAATCAACAGTGGTATATGTTTATATATGATATAGAAATAGTACAGTAGAAGAAGTGATTGAAGCTTTCTTGGAGTGTTAGTGCAAGTTTTATAGGAGAAACTATCTGCACAGTTTTTGGGAGAGATAAGTTTGCAAGATAAATGAGAACAGAGAACAGGTGGGGAACTGGTATTGTATCTGGGGTATAGATAGTATGGAACTTAGGACAATTCCAAGCTGTTTAGTGTATCTGGAACACTAAGTACAAGTGCATGCTGTAACTAGTGGAAAGATTAAAAAAAAAAACTGGCTATTATGGATAGGAAGCAAAATCATGAAAGATAACACTAAATAGCTTTGTATTTATCTTATATTTATCTGGGAGTCATTGAACACTTTGAGCAGGGGAATGAGATGGTCCTATTTGTATTTTAAGAGAATCTTGGCCAGGCGTGGCGGCTTACACCTGTTATCCCAGCACTTTGAAAGGCCGAGGCGGCTGGATCACGAGGTCAGGAGATCGAGACCATCCTGGCTAACACGGTGAAACCCCGTCTCTACCAAAAATACAAACATTAGCCAGGTGTGGTGGCAGGTGCCTGTAGTCCCAGCTACTCGGGAGGCTGAGGCAGGAGACTGGCGTGAACCCAAGAGGCAGAGCTTGCAGTGAGCCAAGATCGCGCCACTGCACTCCAGCCTGGGTGACAGAGCGAGACTCTGTCTCAAAAAAAAAAAAAAAAAAAAAAAAAAAAGAGAATCCTATACTGGTAGCCAGGAGGATTACCATGAGTATTTTGAGAACCAAAATTTTGAGAAGGCAATTAGACAAAGCAGTGAAAAGATAATGAGGGCCTACAGGAGGACAATAATGGCAAGGATAGGGAGAACGGATTCAATATATCTTTAGGAAGTAATTAAAATATTTTTATTATTAGGGTAATAGGAAGGGGGGGATAGAAAAATCACCACTCCCCATTTTATTTGATGAGAAACTAGAGAGAGATGTCATCTTTCACTGGGAATGAGGACACAAGTCTCAGTGAGCCATCTAAGATGAGGAACCAGATGGATATATGGGAGAAGAGAGAAAAACAGAAGGTTACTTTTTCTAAGTGTGTGTGTGTGTGTGTGTGTGTGTGTGTGTGCGTGTTGAAAAATCTGATTTCTAAATTTAATTGGATTGCAAAAAAAAATTCTCAGGCTTCTGTTAACAAAAGCTGGTAATTTAAATACATAAAATAGCAGTTTTGTTATACTTATCATTTAATAATTATATGAATAGTTCTGTAATCAGAGAGCAACAAGAGTCATGAAGAAATAGAGATGAATGGCATTTGTCCTGTAGTTCTCCAGATAGATATGATAATAAAGGAATAGAATAGATTTAAATTACTTCTACTTTCTACTTCTTTCCCATGCCCTCTTGGCTTACATGTCTTTTTTAAGGTGGGGTAGGATGGGCTTTCTAAGAGAAAGGTACCTTTATGACAGGAAGAAGGAAGAGAAAGCAGGATACATCTTTGGTACTCAAATAATATTAAAATAGACCTATAATAAAGACTTGAGCAAGATCAAAGGATATGACTTCATTAAAGATAACATATAGCTGTATAATAAATTACTTAAGTGGTGAGGTGATTTGAAAGAAAAACCTGATAGCCTAGTACTTGAGTTGTTCTTTCCTCTCACTTGAGAGGCACAAGAATAACTGCATGGAGTGAGAAAAATAGTGGGTGATGCAAAGATGTTTCAGGAATATGTGAAGGGTTTAGTAAGTGTTGCTCTTAACTCTGTATTTAAATCACCCCTGCTCTCCACTGCCTTTTTTCATAAGAATCACCAGTACAGATTTAGTTTGTACGGTTTTCTTCTCTCCTTGACATTGCTCTAAGGGAAGTTTATTGTTAATGAAATTGAGGCTGCCTTACTAAACGCTTGGCAGAGGTACTCTAAAAACAGAAATCTTCTGTGTTCTTTTGAGGAATAGCAAGAAAATTAGAGGCTGGGGAAATGCTGATCTCTCTGAAGCAGTATTGCTGGGGAGTGGGCTAAAGTGGGGTAATAAACTCTAGGTAAAAAAGTGAATGATGATAGATAGAAAGAAGGAAAGAAATAAAATGAATCCTGGGAGAATCTCCAGAAGAAACATGCTTGGGGATGTAAGATTGATGGCCAAAGTATAACTAAAAGAAAAACTCTATGGTTCAACTGTGGTTCTCAGCAACAGAATTTCAAGAAAGGCATTGCTGTTATTAGAGAAATATTATATATTCTTATTTCCTTTATTCATTTATTATATAAAATATTTTTATGCAGAAATGTGCTAGTATATCTGGAAGGAACTTTTGGAATGTTTTGTGTTTGATAAAATGAAATGAAGCTGAGAATCTCTCAAAGAAGAGAGTAACAAGTAGAATCAACTTTGTAACAAGGGATGGATTTAGTTGAATCTTATGGTTTGAGAAAACGGTGTAAGAATGTTATATTCTTATTTTTTTAGCTTTTATTTTAAGCTAAAAATGTACCTGCACGCATTTATTACATAGGTACACTTGTGTCATGAGGGTTTGTTATACAGATTATTTCATCACAACCTATTAAGCCTGGTACCCATTAGGTAATTTTCCTGATCCTCTCCCTCCTCCTACCACTCCACCCTCCAATAGGCCCCATTGTGTGTTGTTCTCCTCTATGTTTCCATGTGTTCTCATCATTTAGCTCACACTTATAAGAAAGAATACGTGGTATTTGGCTTTCTGTTCCTTTATTATTTCGCTAAGGATAATTACCGCACTACCTGATGATACTAATATGGTCTGATTATGTCTGTTTCCACTACTGAAATAAGCTCTTTGATGGTAGGAACAAAGAGAATGCTACTTTGAATTCTCTCAGCCTAGCATAGTATTATGCACAGAATCTGAGCATAATAAACCTTTGTGAAATTGAAAATGTACCTGCCCTCCTGACCAACATAGAGAGGGAGCACAACCGTATTATTTGTGATGATATTGTGATATCATTGTGATGCTGTTGATATTTTTGTTCGCCACAGGATATATACAGTCCATGTTCCATAGGAGCAAAAGCATAGTTTTTTGCTTCTATTGAACATGGACTGTATATAACCTGTGGCGAACAAAAATATCATTTTCCATTGGCTTTTGCTTTCTTCAGGTTGAAAGAACTCAAGAGATAATGTCCTCTGTAAGCTCAGCTCTACCTGGATCCTAAGCCCATCTCTATCAGGTAGATATTAGCAATTACACCTGTATCAATTAGAAGAACTTAGAGTTACCTGAGTTGCTCTAGAATTGTTATGCTTTAAGTCAGCTGAACTCCTAAGAGTATCAAGAACGAAGGGAAAGGAAATTCTTTTCCAAAACCTTATATTTTAAAGACTAGTTATTTTTGACTCTTCTGGGAATTCTTTGGCGTGAAAGCTTTGGGGTTTTCAGATTATATAGGTGTGTGGATTTCCTGTTGTCGCAGCATATTTAACCACAGTTTAAGAGTATTTTTCTCCTGTATTACCTTATTCACACGGGTTGTGTTTTTGAAACCTGAAACACATGGTGGAAACTATACATTAGAAAGCAGGGAGGGTCTGAAATACACAGCAGTTGCAGCATTTAGAACCAAAATGCCCCCAGGTAACTGATGGCTACCCTGTCCATTTGGGAACCAAAAATGAAAGAGAAACTATTAAAAACATACAATGTTCTTAAATAGTAGCATAGAGAACTAAATTTAAAATCAGCCACTAGCAGCTAATTACAGTATCATTGATTTGTTCCATGTTTTATTAATCTGTTGGTGGTAAATTGGAACATGGTTTGGGGCAGGATTTGTGTTAAGAGGTGGAGCAGCTGCTTGCTTGTTTCTTCAGTGACACTTGCAAATGTTTTTCTATGGTGACCTCTATCTAGCTTAAATTTATGTAGCTTGGTTAAATGTCAAGCAAGCTAAGTGGTGCATTTCATTAATGAAAAATTAATGAAAACTTTGGGCTGGCACGTACTACTGTTTACAATACATATAATTCATTAGGAAGACATCCGTCAAGCAAGGGCCTTGGCATGGATCTGGTGGCATTGTAAATGGGCTTTATTCTCTTCCTTCCAGTTAATGAAAGTCCAAGGCTGGGAAAAATACTCATAAAACAGATTTAATGAGTCTTTGGGGGAAGTTTTACAGAACACAGTATATGAGTCATAAATATCACATGCAAAATCTATTTGGCCCAAATTATTTAGGATTAGAAATGACTATAACTTACTTTTATAATCAAAAAGTGCTCCAGTGTTTAGATCAGGAGCTTAATTCCAAGCAAAAGTCACACATTCTTTTTACCTTGTAATTAAGTAGGTTCCATCTTGAACAAAACATTCAGAATTTTAAAATATTAATTTTTTTCTAAATTGTGATATAATTGGGGACCGCATCCCTAGATATAGGACATAATTATTTATTTTCTGAAAGTCTCCAAACAGTGAATATTATTCACATTTAGTATATACAGTTTCTCTGATCCTGATGGTCTGGTGACACAGTCTGAATATATATCTCCACCCAAATCTGCTGTTAAATTGTAATCCCCATGTTGGAAGTGGGACCTGGTGGGAGGTTATTGGGCCATGGGGGTGGATCCCTCATGACTGGCTTAGTGCTGTCTTTGTGATAGCGGGTAAGTTCTCATGAGGTTTGGTAGTTTAAAATTGTGTTGTACCTCCCTCCCTTCTCTTGCTCCTGCTTTCCCCATGTGATGTGCTTGCTCCAGCTTCACCTTCCACTATGAGCAGAAGATTCCTGAGACCTCTGCAGAATCTAGCAGATGCCGGCATCATGCTTCCCGGATAGCCTGCAGGACTGTGAGCCAATTAAACTTCTCTTCTTCATAAATTACCCAGGCTCAGGTATTTCTTCATAACAATGTAAGAATGGCCTAATACCTCTGGTTACAAAAGATGGTAGACAATTAAAAAATATTATTTCCAATAAATGCTTTCTTTTGGCACAAGTAATCATCCCTCAATATTAACGTAGATGACAATGTTATTGATCTCCTTTGTTTTTATCCCCCTCACTATTTTGCTTAATCTTTCCTCAGCTTCACTGTTATTATTTTCAAATCTGTCAGGAGAAAGATAAGCTACTAGAGAAAGACAAGCTGCTGGTCATGTAGGCTCCATGTGGATGAGAACAGTTATTTTGTTTTATTCAACACTGTTTTCTTGGCAAATACAAAAGGGCCTGATACAGAGACATGACTCAAAAATATTTGCTAAAATATTTAAAATACTTTTTATTTATTTATTTTTATTTTATTTTATTATTTTTATCTTTTTTATTTAATGTTTTATTTTATATTGTTAATTATTATTTTAATATTTGCTAAAATATTAAAACAATAAAAAGAGTGATCATGTCCCAAAGTTTGGTATTGGAGAGATGGATTATTACCTAAAAACATAAGTTGTAGGATGATTAGTTGCCAAAAAATAAACCATATCAACTATGTGAGGTATAAATTTGAGGGAACCAAGCCATCTCTTTTGACCTGAGTTACCAAGCGAGTTATTTCAGAGAGTGGGATTTCAGTTGGTCCTTGGAAAATAAATTGTTGCATGACAGTTCTTTATTGTCCGTGTCCCTTTGGTGGCAGAAACTCTTTCTAGTGTTTGACACAAGATGTAAGTGTTCAGACATAGCCATAGAAGCAAATATGAAAAAAAGAAAAGAGGGGAAACAGAGAAGGGAGAAGAAGTTAGAGTGCCCAAATCAGAACTTATACTGTGATTATAGATTGAGATGAATGTGATTGAAGAATTTGGCTGCAACAGAAAAGATAAGGAGGGAAGGCTAAGAGAATGGGAATGTAGTCTTTGGAGCCAAACTTCATTTGCTGAATGTCAGTCACTACCACTGACCATGTTTGTTACTCTGGGCAAAGTACTTGAGCTCACTCTGCCTCTGTATACTCATTTTAAAAATAAAGATAATATAAATACCTCCCTCATAGAGTTTCCAGCATGATTCAATAAATTAATGTTATAAAGTTCTAAGAATAATACCTACCACATAGTATTATATTTATGTTTAATAAAAAGAATAAGGTAATTGTGGAGAACTCAGGTAGCCCAGGAGATAAACAAGTCATTTAAAATTTTGAGCAGTGACGAAAGATTATAATGGTGGGGTCATGGCAAGATTAACTTGGCAGCAACGTCTATATAGAAAGGACTCATGAAAAGAAAAATGGTGGACAGAGACGTTAGTTGATGAAAACCTTTAATGGTCAAGTAATAAAATGTTTTGAGTTTATGGTTGAAATGGGAATCACAATTTTGCTGAAAATTTAAAAAGGAGAATGCCTGAATAAAATGGGCGGAGGGGTCAGCCCACATAAGAAGTAAGATTTGTAGTCATTAGAAAATTACACCTCCCTTCCTTCCCTCTCCTCTCACTTTTCTGCTTTAAATAATGGGTTTATAGCTCAACTGTATCCTGCATTTCAGCACACTTAATAATGTGTAGTATTCTTAAAGTTGGCCATATATGGAGTCATGGATGCCTGTGTTCTGACACTAGAGACAATGGTTTTATAGATGTGGGTATGACCTGGGCAGCAGAGCTTTAAAAGCTTCCCAGGTTATTCTCACATGTAGCAAATTTAAGAACAGAACCATCAATGATAAAGCAACTTTCTTTGCATTCCTCTTTATTTGCTTTCCCCTACCACATGTATACAACTCCCTAACATTCTATATTTGTGTTTCTGTGGGGTGTCAAATGGGGTGGCATCCTGAATCCCCCCCTTTATCCTATTCTTCAAATTTCCTCTCAGCAATCAGGAGAGTTAAATGCCAAGATTAGTGATCTTTCATTTTTCCCTTATTTGTTGTGAAAGGTTTATGCAGTTGTGGAGTTTCCCTTAATAAGGATGTATGCACCTGAATTTGGGAGATAATGCACTTAAGTTAAACTATATGATAACTGTATGGATATATAGACCCATCTGAGATGTTTTCAACTGGTGGTGGTTTAGTGGGCTTTAGGGACCCAGGACTTTATTAGAAGAGATTCTGAAACACAAATACTTCTGTAGTTGGAGTTAAAATTGAATCTTATTTTTCTCTCTTTCTTGATAATTGTCTACTTTATTAAAAAAAACAATGTTAGGATTATTTCGGTTGTAGGAGGAGGAGTTTTATAAGAGGACACCATGAGATGGTGAAACATGAAGATCAAAACCTGTTTCAGAGGTCAAAAACGGAACCAAAGGGCTGCCTCCAACACACAAACATGTTCTGTTTTCCCCACATAACATAGGTCTGCACATCATTTTAGATTTGAATTAGTTAAAACATTACAAGTTGGAGTGGAATGCTGCTTTACATGAAATATTAATCTCCAAATTTTGGTAAAACAGAAGAGTTTGTTCATGCCCATAAGATACCAATAAGCCAGAGCTGAATAGCTGCCTCTTTAGGTGTGAACACATATCCATCTTTTTGCCAAATTGATCATAAGCACCCTAAGGGAAAATCTTACTTGTTTTATTTCCTCTTGCATCTTTCTTGGCTAAGGATGATGATGATGATGATGATGATGATGATGATGATGATAATGATGTTTTTTTTAGATATAGCAAGGAGGTACGAGTTAAACAAAAGCATATATTTCAGTCTATATTGATTTCACAAGTGATAAAAGTAGTAAGTAATCCTGCTTTGCCTCCTACATTTCTTATTTTCTTAGCAGAATGCCATAGGTAATGTGATCTGTGGGCTAGATTTCAGTGTTACCTCCTTGCTGAGTTGATGTCAACTCTCACTATGCTCAAGTAAAGGTCTTGGCTGTCAAACAGTATCACTGCTAGCTAAAGACATCAGAATGGCAGCTGCCAGCCTACACACTGTCTGTCATCAGGAAGCTGATAGTCATCCACAGACTCATTGAAACAACAGGATCTCAGAATATCACCAGATGGGGCAATCTGTCATGCTCAAGCTGTAGAGGACGGGATGAAGTTTCTTTATATGATTTGAGAGTGCCAAGTGCCACATTCCTTCAAAAGAGAGGCCAAGGCCTGCCAATCATGGCAATCGTTGCAATGCAAAAAGGTCAGATAGTCTTGTCTTTGTGTATCAGAAATGCCAACTTTCTGTCAATGATGAGGTCAAAAATCTGTACTAGATTAAAAGCATTTGTGCCAGGAGCCTCAGACTTCCAAAAGGTCAGCATCAGTGCCAGTCAAAATTCATGTACAGAATGGAAGTTAACTTCTGCCTAAACTTAAATGAAATAGCTTCTTTTTCTTTCCTCACTGAATAACTGAGTCCTCTGTAACTTTATCATCAAACTCCTCCTAATTAGTCTTGGGTGCTCTATGCAAACAAGGTTGTAGAAATGGTGACAGTTTTTCTAAATCGGTGATTCTCAAACTTGAAGGTACATCAGATTGGGGTGGAGGGCTCATTGAACACAGATTACTAGACTCCACCCTAGATTTATGATTCAGTGGGTCTGGGATAAGGCTCAAGAATTTGAATTTCAAATAAATTCCCATGTGGTGCTAATGACACTGGTCTGGGGACCATACTTTGGGAACCACTACTCCAGATAGTCACACACAAAGAAAAAAACAAATGTCTTGGGGCTGTGCTTTCCATATATAAATAATAGGCATGTAGACAATTGTGAGCTTTTACTTTTATATTAATTTTTCTTCCTAAAGTGTTTGGCTGTTCTTGTTAACATTCTTTGTATAAACATTACTACATTTCTTGATCGCCATGTTTTCTAACATTAAGCTAAGAGAATTTCTAGATGATTAAACAAACACATCCACACACACAAGCACAAACACATACATGTCAGTATAGAAGAGGAAATGCTATTTGCATTGGTACTAGTGATATAAATGATGACATAATGGTATTGATAAAATTCCTGGATACAGCAAAATGCCATGCTTGGTATACTGTCAGTGGCTTTCAAAATTTATTCTTTCTTCTATTCTTAATACCTGAACAGACCTCCCTGGTGACCATTGTGGCTGCCTACTTGACGTCTCTACTGGGGTAAGCAGACATCTCGAACTTAACTGATATGCGAGAGAATATTTGATCTTTTCATTCCAAATTTGTCCTGCTAATGTCCCCATCATCTTATTTCATGGTATCTCTAACCTCCTTGTTTTCATTTTGGATAATAGATGTCATTCTTCTGTCTGGTGCAACTAATCCATTACCAAGTTCTACTGGTTGATTCTATGTATAAAGTATATTTAAAAATTCGTTCATTTCTCTTTGTCTCCTCCAGCATCTATGCTGAACAACAAACATCTTTCTCCATGATTACTACATAAACCATTTTAAAAAAATTTTTCTGTTCTGCTTTTTGTTATTAACCTGATAATGTAGAGTATACTTTTTATCATAAATGTTTTAAGCAAGTATATGTTACGAAAAATGGAAGTTCTTACCTTACTCCCCACTACTTATTGTCCCTTTCCCCCCAGGGAGACTTTTTTTTTTTTTTTTTGAGAGAGGGTCTCACTTTGTCACCAGGCTGGAGTGCAGTGGCAAGATCTTGGCTCACTGCCGCCTCCAATTCCCGAGCTCAAGTGATTCTCCAGGCTCAGAGAAGCTGGAGACTCACTGTAGCTGGGACTACAGGGACAAGTCACCAATACCTGGCTCATGTTTTTGTAGAGACGGGGTCTCGCCATGTTGCCCAGGCTAGTCTTGAACTCCTGAGCTGAAAGCAGTCCACCCACCTTGGCCTTCTAAAGTGTTGGGATTACAGATGTAAGCCACCATGCCTGGCCTGAAGGATACTTCTGATAAAAATATAGTATATTTCTTTTACATTCATTTTCATATGAAAATATATGTTTATATGTATGTGTGTGTTGTGTGTATGTGTGTATATATGCGTGTATATGTGTATACACGTGTGTATACACACACATATGGGGGCTTACATCTTCTTTAACACTTGTATGCTAATAAATCCATTGTTTTAATCTGGTTTTATCTACTTAGTCTTTTTAAAATTTAACATAGTGTTCTATAATACAGATGTACCCTTCTTTATTTGACTCTACTGATATATGTTTAGATTTTATTTTCTTTTTTTCTCTCTTTCACAAGCACTGCCATGATCATATTTTTACATAGATCTCTGGGAATAAGGGTAAGCATTATTTATTATTTTAAATTTAGAATAAAAATAAAAAATTGTATCATCACACAAAAAGGCTGTTGCATTTGAGAATAAAATCCAAGGTACTTCACAGGTATAACAAAGTCCAACCTTCTAGTGCCTGCCTCACTTCTGATCATGAGACAACCTTCCTCTGCCTCATTCTGCTTCATCCACATTTAATTCTTCCAATATTCCGCATTGTTTTTTCTATGTCATGCTCATCCCCTGGAATGCTCTTTTCCAACTTTTTTCTGGTAACTCTGATTTTACCATCAAGTTTCATTTACATGCTCAATCCTTGGAAACGTGAGATGTATTCTAATGACTTTATGTCCCCCAATTAATCAGGGGGAAATTTGTTATAACGACTTTGTCTTTTATAATATTTCCCTTCCTTAAAGTTCTTACCAAAATGTGCATCTTTGTTAAATGTATGCCCCTCCACTTTACCCCTTAATATATAAAATTCTATGAGGGTCATGAAATGTCATACGCAGGGTAGTAACTCAATGAATACTTTCTTGAATGTTAGCTGCTGAACTTGCAATGACCCAGAAGTCCTTTAGCGCTCAATCCCCAAACAGGCAATTAGTTTCTTTATGATGCTTCCTGTGTATAGTTGTTTGTGGGTCAGATTGCTTGGCTTTGGGCTATTTTGTTTTGAGGAAGAGCTTGTATAAACAGAACTGAGCTGATGACATTCCAAAATTCATGGCACACAGTCATCAGCAGTCTATAAACATCCCCTCTTTTAAATTTTACTATATTGTACTTTTATTTATCATCCTCAAGCTCATCCTCCAATAGTTATCCACACCTATGTTTTGATGTATGTTTTTTCTTTCCACAATTCAGTTTATTTACATACTCATGTATTTCTGATAAATATATTGTACCATTTTATATGGTTTGAAAGATTGACACAAATGAAATTTAGCTGGAAATCTTGTAAAATGTCCGTTTAATCATTCATTATTCTTTCACATCCATACATTTAGCTATGTGTGGCTGGGTGCAGTGACTCTTGCCTGTCATCCTAGTACTTTGGGAAATCAAGGTGGGTGGATCACTTGAGATCTGGAGTTTGAGACCTGCCTGGTCAACATGGTGAAACCCTGTCTCTACTAAAATACAAAAATTAGCCCAGCGTGATGGTGGGCACCTGTAATCTCAGCTACTTTGGAGCTGAAGCCAGAGAATCACTTGAACCCAGGAGAAAGAGGTTGCAGTGAGCTGAGATCATGCCACTGTGCTCCAGCTTGGGTGACAGAGTGAAACTCTGTCTCAAAAAATTAAAACATAGTAAAATAAATAAACTTTAGCTAGCTATGTGTAAAACTAAGTCACCTTTCCGATCATACTGCACAGTATTTTACAATGTCTATGTGGCCCATTTTACTTATCTATCCTCCACTGATGAACACCTAAGTTTACCTCTAAATTTTTATCAAACATGACACACCACTAGACATTTGTATATATGTATCCTTCCACATCATGCAGTGCTTTTTCTAGGGTGTGTAAGTCAGAATGGAATTGGTGAGTCATAGATATACTTTTATCTATGTTAATGTTCCCCCAAACTGTCTCTTCTTCCTAGGCTCACAACTTGACTGTACTTCCCAACTCCCTTTGCAGTTGGGAATGGTCATGTGACTTGTACAAGCCAATGAGAGATGGATGAGAGTAACATTAGTCACTTCCAGGCCTGTTCTATAAAGCCCTTCTATGTGCCTTTCTTCCTAATCTTTCCTGGCTGAAATGGTTATGAGCTCAGGGAATCCCTTAAGGAGCCACGTAATGAAGAGGAAAGAGTAACATACTGGAAGGAACCTGGGTCCCTGAAACACAGGTCACAGAAAAACCAACTGACAGGAAGACTGGCAGTGAACTGCTATGTTAGAGTTTTATTCTATTTAAATAACTGAAATTTTGACACATATTTTTTTTTTTGCATCAGTATCTAACATTACTCCAATGAATATTGTGCTTGTATTCAGTTCATCCTAAATAAATCCAGATTGCTCTCAAAAATGGCTGAACAAAATTACATTTTCAATTACAAGAAGATTCTCATTTCCTCTCATTCTACCCAATGCTTGATATTATCTGACTTTGTAATGTCTCCAACAGGTAGATTCAGAAGGAAACCTCAGTTTGATATTTTTAAAATTTGCATATTGCTAAGTGCTGGTGAAGTTACCTACCTCTGTGCATATTTATAGATTGCTAGGGTTTCTCTGAATTGTGGTTCATATCATATTCCCACTAATCCATTTGCTTTTTCTTATTTTCTATAAATTCCAGACATTGAAGCTTAGTTGCTTTTGAATGCTGCAAATATCTTCTCCAACCTGATATCTGTTTTATAACTTTATATTTTCTTTTTAAATTGGACTGATATCTTACATTCTCATGAAGTTTAATCTACAAATTGTTTCTTTAATGTCATTTGATTTATGGCTCTGTTTAAGAAATCCTTTTAGTCCTAAAGACACATATATAGTCTCCTATATTTTCTTCTAGTAGATTTAAACTTCTTTTTCATTTTTACATTTCTGGCCTGTTTAGTCCTAATTTTTAAGTATGATATGTGGTAGAAATCTGATTTCTTATTCTTCTATATATTGAGCTAATTTTCTCAATACTATTTACTAAATACAGTTGCTCCTTGACCTGTGAAAGTGTTACACCCTGATAAACTCAATGTAAGTTGAAAATATGATGTGAAAAATTCAATTAGTTCACCTAACCTATGATATATCATAGCTTAGCCTAGATCACCTTAAATGTGCTCAGAACAAGTACATTATGTTGAGCAAAGTCATTTGACACAAAGCCTGTGTTATAATAAAGTGGCAAATAGCTTATGTAATTTATTGTACTGAAAGTGAAAAATAGAATGGTTGTATGGGTATTCGAGGTACAATTTTTACTGAATGCATTACTAAATACAGTTGCTACTTGACTTGTGAGGGGGTTATACTCTGATAAACTCAATGTAACTTGAAAATACGATGTCAAAATTTCATTTAGTGCATCTAACCTATGAGATATCATAGTTTAGCCTAGATCACCTTAAATGTGCTCAGAACAAGTACATTACCTTACAGTTGAGCAAAGTCATTTGACACTAAGCCTATATTATAATAGAGTGGTGAATAGCTTATGTAATGTATTGTACTGAAAGTAAAATAGAATGGTTATATGAGTATTTGAAGTACAATTTTTATTGAATGCATACCACTTTTGCACCATTGAAAAACTGAAAAACAGTAAACTTAGACCATTGAAAGTTGAAAACTATTTGTAATTCATCCTCTTGAAATTGATATATACTAAATTGGCATATAAGTGCTTTGGTTTCTATACACTCTATTATGTTTATCGGTTCTATTTATCTATTATTGTTTCAGAACTGTGCTGTTTCAATTCCATAGATTTGTAACATGACTGAACGTGATGCAAAAGTTGTTCCTATTTTGCTCTTTGAAAAATTATATTTCCACTGTATTAAACTTTGTTCTTCCATAGAAAGCTTAGTATCATTTTATTTTTCCCCCAGCTCATAAATATAATTTTAATTGGAATTTAATTTTATTTTATTCAGTAATTTGAAGAGAATTGATATGTTTACAATCCCACTATGTCCATTTATTGAGGTCTTTTATGCTCTTTATTAATCTGAAATTTTTCTCTACACAGGTCTCAAACAATCTTTATGTGATTAACTACTAAAATCTCTAGATACACAGGAAGGTAGAGATAGAGACAATAAATTGAGATATTGTAAATAGTATTTACTTTATTGTATTGCATTTAAATTGGCAATTACTCAGGTGTAAGAAGCTTATTAAGTTTGTTTATTGATATATTATCCTGTAGTCATGCTAAATTCTTTTATTAGGTTCAGTGTATTGTCTCTTGATATTCTTGTATTTGAAAGGACAAATATTTACGCCTCTTTTTGTTTCCTCTCCTTATGTCACTTGGGCATAACTTTAAACACTATGGTGAGCAATAACAAGAACAGAAAGTAGCCCCTTTTTTTTTTTTTTAAATCACCTTGAAGGGGATGCTTCTAAAGCTTCTCTCTTTAGAAATTATGCCTAGTGTAGATGAAGGTAGATTGACTTTATAAAGATAAGTTAATTTCTTTGTAATACCCAGGTGTTTATGTTTATCAAGTAAATTTTTTGAGATAATTAAGAGATTTAGCAATCTTCTTGGAATCCTGACGGATGAGGAAAAAGTAAAAGTCATAGATCCCAATAAGATACAGTTTTTACTCACAAAACGTTTTCAATGTATTCAATGAACAATTCATATGTGGAATGAAGTATTCCCCCATGAATGAATAGCATAGCAGACATTACACTGTGTGCACAAAGGTACTATCTTTGTAGTTTACCTATATGCTTGCACACACTATCAGTTAATTTTAAAACTTCATCTTTTGAAGATGGTAGATTTCAAGGTTCTTATGCAATCAGTGGGAGGCTTGTGATCTCAATATTCTATATACGTCTCTGTCTTTTTATTTTCTCTCTTGCATCCTAATTTTTATCACATCATTGCCTATATTTAGAATGACCTTACAATCAGTCCTCATCTTTTGAAATCTTACCTATCACTGAAGGTGGAGTTTAAATGTGCTCTCCTTCCAGAAAGAAGTCTTCATGACTATGTACAGAAACAATTAAATATCACCGGTTTAAAATTAGTTCTTGTTTGTATAACCCTATGAGCGCTATACTTTGCATTAGCTTTAACCCTTGACAAGCATGTACTGAGTTATCACATGTATTAGGTACTAGAAATACAAAGATGAAAACAAAAGTGTTGTGCCTGCCCCTAAGTAAGTCAGAGTCCAGATAGGGAATTACACATACTTGCAAAGAAAATGTCATGTGATAAGCTCAATAATTTCAGGAACCAATGAAGCACAAAGGAAGGAATGAACAATTATATGTGGAGTATAGAAAAACCTTCACAGAGAAAATAGTAGAAGCTGGAATAGAAGGGGGAAGGCATTTCAAATAGAAGCCACTGTATTTGACGGAGGATTTTGAGGCATGAAATAATATGTTTTTGCAAAACAATGAATAACTTGAATAGTTGGTTGAATATATAGCACACATGAATATGGGGAGTGGGCAGAGGGAATGATGGGAGGTGAGACTGGATAGGTATGTAACATCCAGTTTGTAATGAATTTTATACACTACGCTAAATATCCGTGAATTCATTATTTAAGTAGTGAAGGCCTATTGAGAGGGTTTATGCACGAAAAAAACACAATCAGATTTATACCTGGACAAGATTAGTCTGTCACCACTGTGGATGATTTATGAAAGAGTGGAAGAGGGAGGAGATACCAGAGGCAGCTACTACTGATAAAATTGTGAGACTGTAGCATCTGAGAGGGAAAGGAGGGCAGACTTAGATGATATTCATAAGGCAAACCCAGGAAGACTTTCTGAATTATTAACAGAGATGTATAAAGAAACGGGAGTTTTCTTTTTTAGGTACTATTCAGAGTGAGTGTTACAGAAAGAAGAGTCAGTTTTATTGGATTTATTCAAGATTGGTATGTAGAAATAGAAAACAAGAGAGGAGGATTAAATGTATGAGATTGCAGCTCAGAAGAGTACAAAAATAAGAGTTGTAGGTCTTAAAAAAAAAAAACCTCACATCGTCATCCATATGGTAGCTGGAATCATGGAGGTGCTTAAGACTGCTCAGAATCAGAATATGCAGTGAGAAGATCTCTTAAAAGAAAGCCCTAAATGCTACCAAATTTAGTGTGGGAACTGAAGAAGTGAATCCATGAATGTAGCCTGAAAAGAATAGTCAAAGATATAGATGAAAAACAAAGTGTTGACATAAAAAACACAATTCGGGGAATATCTCAGCACTCTGTCCCTAGCAAATTCTGTCAGCATTCTCGTTGGGTTTAAAATCCACTTAGGCGATCCTTCCATATCCTGATTTCTTAGTTCCTTGAGGGCCAGTACATATGACATTTTTCAAATGTGGCTTACAATCAGAGGTTTAGCCAATTAATTTAGTATGTTAAACCAGTCTTTAACAAATAAAAGAGGAAAGGAAAAGATATAGCAAGATTGGATTTTAAAAAGTATCAGAGCGTAGTACGTGAAATGGGTATTATGACATTCCTGCGAATGTGAAGTTCTCTTGTTCATTCATATAGCAAGCATGTATAATCCCACCCTTTTCCAAATTCCTAAAGCACTTTCTTCTTTGCATCTTCCATAGGACATTTATAAATTCTGTAGTCCTTCCACTAGAATAGAAAATCCCTGGCAAAAAGGAATATTAATGTGTGATTCTTCATTATATCCCCAGAATCCAGAACAGTACTAATTAGACAAAAAGAAAAAAAAAACAAGTTGAATAAGTAAAATGAATGAACACATTCTTCCTGGTATCATAGAATTTTATTGTTAGTAGAGTGCACTTATTGCCGTGGATAGATCCTAGAATTAGGATTAATTAAAATAAATGTAGCTATTATTTATGTGTTCAATATAGTTTTCCCACCAAAAATATCAACTATCTTGAGAAAAGTGGAAGCATCAAGCTTAATTATTTTTACAGCCACTAAAATATGTATTGATATTTGTAGTCACTGTAGAATTTCTCACAGATAAGATGGAATCATGCTTGTTAAAAATAAGAATTAAAAAATTTTTTCTTAATCAGAATATACTTCGTAACATGAAATTACTGAGACTTTTCACTTGTGTTCTAATAATTTTACTATTTCTGCATTTCTCTTTCTTTATAGAATATTTTTCCTGTTATTTTTGCTACTAACTTTTAATATTTGAGAGCAGATGGCCTTGCTACAACAGCAATAACCTATAAAAAATGGTGTATACATGACCATATGAACACGGTTTTAATTATATAATCAAAGGAAACATTAACTGAAATGGCACATATATAACTGTATGTCTAATTATTTTACTGCATTGAAATTATTCATAAATAAAAGTAGTACACACAAGAACATAATATTGCATTTATACAACCAAACCAAATTATTAAATAGTTTATTTTTCTTTTGTTACTTCCCCAATATCCATAATTACTATCAGTTTCAAAAACATTCGCTTTACCATATGGGATATAAGCACAAATGCATACAAACAAACACAGTCACACACTTACGGATACTCAAGAACTGGCAATAAGTCTGCCCAGAAATCCACTAAGAAGATTGTAAGCTTGGTTTCTGATTCCAAGGTATCGAGGTATCCTGTGGCCAAAAGAAGTATGAAACTATAAGCCCCCTTAACCCCTGTACTTCACGCTATTCCACCTAAAATTGTTTTGATTCAGTCTTCTTCACAAGCAAAAGAAGACCTATTGACCTCAGTAGTGTCTTATGAGAACTCAAGAGAGACAACAACTCTGTTGTGACTATATGCTCTTTGAAAATTCTGTGCTTGCCACTACCCTTCGCAGAAAAAGTAGGAAAAGAAAAAAGAAATGTTGGTGAATATCTACTTTTAAATCTATGCAAACTTTTTTTTTTTTTTTTTGAAACGGAGTCTCGCTCTTTCCCCCAGGCTGGAGTGCGGTGGCGCAATCTCAGCTCACTGTAAGCTCCACCTCTCGGGGTCGCGCCATTCTCCTGCCTCAGCCTCCCAAGTAGCTGGGACTACAGGCGCCCACCGCCACGCCCGGCTAATTTTTTGTATTTTTAGTAGAGACAGGGTTTCACCGTGCTGTCTCAGGAGATGGAGGCCAGGATGGTCTCCATCTCCTGACCTTGTGATGCGCTCGTCTGGGCCTCCCAAAGTGCTAGGATTACAGGCGTGAGCCACCGCGCCCAGCCCTATTCAACTTTTTTAACATTAAATTAAGAGTCTTTGTTCAGTGTTAACTGAACACAAAATAATACATTTCCTGAAATGTTAAACTGTTAAAATATTTTGATTTAATATCCCAGAAATGCCACCTTTAGTTCTGTAGCGTGTCGTGATCACAAGTTATAAAGCTTGTATACTATAGGAAATTGAGTTTTCAGATAATCTACACAAAGTGTTTTTCTAAATAGGAAATTCAGATTGTTCATGTAGCTTGTAAATAAAATCATGATCCTAAAGGAACCCACCACTGTGTAAATCAATGGATGTCCCAGTGTTAACTCCCTAGAATGGTGTGCAGGACAACACAGTGTTTACCCATAATGAGGATTCTCTTGTTGGACAGAAAGTACCAAATACTTTGAACATGTTAGAAACACTCTTTCAAGTACTTGGCAAAGAGAAAGCTGAATGCAATTATAAAGTAGAACAGATCATTTCACAGAAAAAGCTAAAATGACAAACTATACCTAAGTCTTTATTTAGCCTGTTAATTTTAACCCCAGAGTTCTCTCTTTTTATTTCTTTTTTACATTAATATCTGGAATAAAAAGAAAAATAAAGCCTCCAGTCTATTTTAATCTTAAGTATTTCCATTTTCTGCTCATGTATTTAATTTTCTTATTTTGATTTTTCTCTTTTCTTTTACTTTGTTTTTCCCTTTTGGTTTCCACATCTAAAGAATGTAGTGTACAGGTGAGATATATTTTTGCTATAAGAATAAGAAACAGATTGTAATTATGCATGTTTTTAACTAAAGTCCAAAATCATGTTCTACAATCTACATTTTTCTCTTAGAGGAGGCTAGGTTTGAATTGGATTTTCTGTCTCTATATTGTTACATTGTGTTATAGTGAGAATTAAGAGAAGTACTATCTATTGACCAGACAGAGATTCATAGATTTGTGTATATCTCGTATCATTATAATAGTCCAAGGTCTGGTTGTAAGCTTCTCAGTCTCTGGAGCCCTGCTGTATCAGAGCACTTCAAGTTTATTAATAGCTCTGGAACTGATTACTCAATTCACAAAAGTCTGATGTACAAATTGCCAACTTGTTAGTTAGAACTAAAACTGTGAAAGGGCACCAAATATTCTCTCTCTACAAGGAAAGGGTCATTGGCTGCCAAAATTTCATCAGACATGTACTTGAAGAGCATGGCATTGCAGCAAGAGGAGACAGCTGGATTACATGAGAAGCTGCTCAGTTTGACAACCTGATGTATCCTTCTCCTGGGTAAGAGTATACATGCCAAGTTAATATAAATATTGCTGCCAACGGTCAGATATCCTCTTCTAATCCATGTAAAAGGCACATCAATAACTTATCGTGTGTAGATTTTCATTTGTCTAGACTTTGTAGAAACTACGTGCATTTTGTTAACAATCTTTCTTTAACCTGAGAATATAAGATGTTTACATTTTGGTGTAATTGCAATCATATTCCCATCTGGTTCCTGAGTCTATATTTTTATGAGACCAGGTGGGCTTTGGCATTCCCAAACCTTCTTTACTTCTCCCCCACTATTGTTTACAATGGCTTCTATGGTTTAACCATATCCATCTGTGTGAATTTTACTTCTACTGCTGCTAATGGTACCACTACTCCTATTGTGATTCTTACTACCACAATTTCTACCAGCTAAGAAGCATAAACAATGTCAGGTCTCATTTAATCTTCACAACACAACTAGGAAGTAGGTATAATTATTATTATAGTATCATTTTACAAGTAAGGAAACTAAGGTGTAGAGAAGTCTAAATAGAAAGTGGTAAAGCTGAAATTTGAACTCAGATATATGTCTTCAACCTGGATTCTCATTCACAGTAATTTTGCTGTTAATTTAGGATGGTGCTCTTTAACATCCAGAGACTTGTAAATGTCATTAAGCCATTGCTGAGATTTTTTTTTTTTTTTTTAAGAAAACTAGAAAAATTGAGTGGAATCCAAAAGTTGCTTTGGAACATAGATTTTTCTAGATGAAATATTACAAAGTAGGGAGCAACTGTAATTTATGTAGCTTTAAATCCACGAGGGTACAGTGACCCTGGTGAAATTGCTTGCCATGTTAGACTTGTCATAAATATATTGTGAGAATATTTATAGAGTATGGTAAGTGTATATGGAGCTTAGCAAAGCATAAAGCAGCAAAGACAAGGTGCTTGCCCTGAAGAGTTGGTGATTCAATTTAGATGTAGACGGAATACTAAATACCTATAAAATATTAATAGAGAGTTGGTTGATTGACTTATAACCTCAGTCATGGTACCATAAATCAGATGGTTACACTCTAAACATCTAATGAGCTGCTGGGTAGATCAGTAAGACCATGTCTGGCTACTATGACAGCTGCGGGTGGCTTTATTTTGAAATAACATGGGAAGTGGCCAAAAATTCAGGGAAAAATGTAATATATAACTGTCTACATGGCATGCCACACAATACAACATTCTAAAAAGGACAATTATACAAAGTCATATTCGAAGGAGACTTTTTCATTGTTATTCAGTGGGGCAACCTTATTTTTCTACTCCGGAAGGGAGTAGAAAAGAAATTGTAATGCAGATTTTTAAAATCAGAATTTATCTGAATTTTTATCAGTTAACTTATCTTTTACTTACATAGCTATCCCTTGATATTCACCACACCCTAACCCCATGAATACCAAAATCAACAGATGCTCAAGGCCCTTTTATATAAAATGATGTAATATCTGATTAGAACCTATGCACATGTCCAGTTTACTTTAAATCATCTCTAGATTACTTATAATACCTAAAACAATGGAAATATTAGGTAAAATGTTGTTATACTGTTTTGGTTTTATTTGTCTTGTGTTTTATTATTGTAAAATTAATAAATTATTGTTTATTAATAAAATGTTTTATTATTGTAAAAATTAATAAATTTTTAAAAATATGTTTGATCCATATGTTGAATGCCCATAAGTGGAGCCCATGAATATTGAGGAACAGCTGTATGCTAATGGTACAATTATTTTAAAAAGTCAAATAAAGTAGAAGAATATGGGCATCAGTCACAAAATTTCAGTGTCCGTACAGTAGATAGAGAAGATGGAGCTGTGGAATGAAGGATCACGAGACTGGGTGCTCCTTGAGGCCACAGACTTTGTGTTCACATTGTTCATTACCAACCGCCAGTACCCCTGGCACACATGCAGGTGTACATATGCAGATTTAAACATAAAAAAGCCCTGTCTGCCCACTTTTTTTTTTTCTTTTTTGTTAAGATTTGGAGAAAAAAAATAACTGTATGTCTTATTTCCTTCTACGCTTCCTCTTTTGGGGCAACATGCCTGGTAAGCCCAAAAGCATTTCTGCCCTTTCTGTTCCTTTGTGTAGTAAGCTTGTAGGTCAGCCTTCGCTCTGGTGAAAAGTGGGTGTGGGGTGGCCAATAATTCTAAACAGCCAAGTTTAAATCAGTGAAAGCATCAGAAAGTCTGCTTGTGACCAAATATTAATTTCTACTAGCTAGCCCAGCTTTATCATTAGTAAAACTGCCATTTTCTCTCCATCTGTCTGACTTTATGTTTTGCTCTCAGTTGATTCAAAACTTGAAAAGACAGAGAAAGAGTGTGATTAAATTCCAATACACACAATAAATGAGTATTGAATAAACAGTTCAGGTAAATTAGCAATAAGAAATTGAAAAGTTAATTAGGTTATATATGAGTTTGTTGATGTCTTTGTTTTAAATTATCATGCGTTGTTGGTCCCCTTGAAGTCAAGATCTATATTACAGTCATCTTAGCAACAATTAGCACTTAATAGTTACAGGCATATAGTAGGCGTTAACTATACTTAGTATTAAATAGACTTGCTTATTTTTAGCTCTAAATTATACATGTAATCATATATTAGGCTGGTGCAAAAGTAATTGCAGTTTTTGTATTGTTGAAATTTGCCATTTGATATTGGAATATATTCCTAAATAAATGTGGTTATGTTATACATCATTTTAATGCACATTTCCGGCTTTATGTGTTTTTTTGTGTGTTTTTTTTGTTTTGTTTTTTGTTTTTGTTTTTTTGCTAAGGACTTATTACTTGCTACTTATTTTATTTTTATTTTAGACTATGGAAATTATATTAGGCACAAAGCAAATTTAAGGAATTTTCTTATTCGAGTTCAAAATGGGTCATAAAGCAGTGGAGACAACTCACAACATCAACAGCGCATTTGGCTGAGGAATTGCTAACAAATGTACAGTGCAGTGGTGTTTCAGGATGTTTTGCAAAGGAGACAAGAGCCTTGAAGATGAGCGTAGTGACTGGCCATCAGAAGTTGACAACGACCGATTGACAGCAATCATCATAGCTGATCCTCTTACAACGACATGAGAAGTTGCCAAAGAAGTCAGCGTCAACCATTCTATTGTTGTTTAGCATTTGAAGCAAATTGGAGGGGTGAAAAAGCTCAAAAAATGCGTGCCTCATGAACTGACAGAAAATTTTTAAAAATCGCCATTTTGAAGTGTTGACTTCTCTTACTCTATGCAACGACAATGAACCATTTCTTGGTTGGATCGTGATGTGCAATGAAAGTGGATTTTATACAGCAACTGGTGATGACCATCTCAGTGGTTAGACAGAGAAGAAGCTCCCAAGCTCTTCTCAAAGCCAAACTTGCACCCAAAAAAGGTAGTGGTCAGTGTTTGGTGGTCTGCTGCTGGTCTGATCCACTGTGACTTTCTAAATCCTGGTGAAACCATTATATCTGAGAAGTACGTTCAGCAAATCCAGGAGATGCACCGAAAACTGCATTGCCTGCCACCACCACTGGTTAAAGAAAGGGTCCAATTCTTCTGCATGACAACATCCCACCACATGTTGCACAACCAACGTTTACAAGTTGAATGAATTGGGCTATAAAGTTTTGCCTCATCTACCATATTTGCTTGACCTCTCACCAACTGACTACCACCAAGTATCTCAACAAATGCAGAAAATGCTTTCTTAGAGTTCATCAAATCCCAAAGCATGAATTTTTACTTTACAGAGTGATGGTAAAACTATACTTCAAGCCGGCGTGGTGGCTCACGCCTGTAATCCCAGCACTTTGGGAGGCCGAGACGGGTGGATCACGAGGTCAGGAGATTGAGACCATCCTGGCCAGCATGGTGAAACCCCGTCTCTACTAAAAATACAAAAAATTAGCCGGGCGTGGTGGTGGGTGCCTGCAGTCCCAGCTACACAGGAGGCTGAGGCAGGAGAATGGCACGAACCCGGGAGGTGGAGCTTGCAGTGAGCCAAGATCGTGCCACCGCACTCCAGCCTGGGTGGCAGAGCGAGACTCCGTTTCAAAAAAAAAAAAAAAATATATATATATATGTGTGTGTGTATATATGTGTGTATATATATATACTTCACAGAGTGATATTAAAAATAACTTTATAGTATATTATATTCAAAACATTATGTGGGATCACTAACATGTTGCCATGGAAATATAAAAAGTTATCTATTTGAAATATCAGCATATAAACTTTATAACTAGGACCTGAGAGAAGACACTGTATTAAAAACAGGTTGTAGAAGACTGAATCTTAGAATAGAGATGTGAAGAGTGCAACAGACCCTTTCCCCAGCAAACAACCATGTAAATGAAGAAAATTATATTTTTAAAAAGTCTCTGTAAATTATCCTTAGGGGTTACAGATAATGGAGGAATATTCGTTCAGAAAGCCTACTAAACTTCATTGAGGACAGTGAACGCTAATGTAGCCCAACTGTCATTGCTCTCCTACCCTCAGCTCTGTCTCCATGAAACTGCTCTGGGAGTTGTAACCTTGGTGACTGTTGTCATAAGAAAAGGATTCTCTCTCCCTCTACCTTCCAGTTTAGAACTACCTTACCTCAGAAGGGGCAGGCCACAAGTATTTCTCATTGCCACCAGCCCCAAGATGCAGATATACTATGCCAGGCAGGCACAGTGGAGATGTCTGTGGTTACCTTCCTTTACCAAAACCAACTTCTAGGGCAAAATCCCTATTCTAGGCTGGCAGGCTGACAATACTAGGACCTGATTACCCACCAAAGCTGGCTCTGTGAGCAGAGTTTCACAATAGGAGAGGCAAGTCAAAAAGATTAAGGGGTCACCTAGCACTGTCTTTTAAAGCAGAAGTGTCACTCTGGGAGAAGTCCCTCCAGTTCCTATGCAGTGATGCAGAGATCTACCCATGAGGAAAGACAGCAGAGAGAAGCAAGCCTTAAAAAGAGCTCCTTATCTCTACCTGAAGAAACTGACTTCATTTAGCTGAGAGGGTATAAACTTCCATGGCAAAGGATAAAGTGAAAAGACAATGGAGATCTTCGTGGAAAGCAACTAAGAGAGTATACCTATAACTCCATGATATAAATAGCAGAAAGTAAAATTGCAGAGCAATAAGAAGTTTAACAAAGAGAACCAGGGAAAGAAATAGCCAAGAAGAGTCTTTATGGGATCACAGTCAACTCTGGCAGTTGGGAAGACTGTGCATATGTGCTAGGATGCAATCATTCAGGAGTTATCAGAGTAGAACATGGAAAAGACCTGAAAACATTTCCAAAGTCACACACAGAGCCATCAAGAGTGAGTCTTACTGGCATGAGGACTTAAACATAATCTCTGTCCAACTCGTAGCTGAATAATAATTTATTCAGACTCAGAGGCAATTTCTATTTAATACAGCCTTAAAAATAAAATTACATATTCCAAGAATGTGGAAGACCCTGTGCATGCCCAGTAGTTGGGCCTTTCAGGAGTGAACAAAGAGAGCAGGTTCAAGCTCTGAATGTGAGTGAAAAAATGTAAGCTTCTTGAAGGGTGATAGCAGTCTCCAAGCCACACACCCATTCAGTGGTAAGTAAGAGGGCTTAAACACAATCTTTAACCAATAAGAGGTGTATTTCAACACAGCGATAAACCATATTTATCCTAGATAAAAAATATAAAAATAAAAAAATCTTTTTAGAGACATTAAAGGCTGCACATTGCAAGAGTAATAGACTTCAGAGTCAGTTCAGCCAAGTCACCAGCCAAATAAACCATCGAGCAAACAACATCACATCTTCCAGGGATAAAGAAAATTGGTATCCAGAGTTGCTAAAATATATTATCCAAAAATATACAGTTTAAAAAATTATGGAACATGCCAAGGAGCAAGAAAATCCACCCCCTACACTAGGGGCATGGGAGAAGGCAGGCAATAAAAATTATTTTTTGAAGGGCCTAGGCATTGGATTTGGAGAAAATCTTTAAAGCAACCAGTACAAACATGTTCCTAGTACAGGTAACCATATATAAATAATTATTTGAAACTAAGATAATGTGTCATCAAATAGAAAATATCAATTAAAAGATGTATTAAAAAGGAATAAACATTATTTTAACATGCACAATAAATGAAATTAAAAATGCACTAGAGAAGCTAGCTCAACAATAGGTTTTTGGTGGCTTAAGAAAGAAATAGAGAACTTGAAAAATAGATCAATAAAGGTTATTCAATCAGAACACAGAGAGAAAAGAAAAACAAAGGCAAATAAACAGGGCCTCAAAGAAATATAGATTATCATTAAGTGAACCAACATATGCATAATGAAAATGCCAGACAGTGATGAGAGAGAAAGAAAAGTGAAGTTAAAATAGTAAAAGAAAACATTGTATAATATTTTTAAATCTATTGGAAACATCCCTGTAAACCTACAAGAACCTCAAGAAATTCCAAGAAGGTTAAACTCAAAGAGATTCAAATACAGACAACATAGTAAATGTCTTTGTGAAAGAAGATGAAGAAAAAACTCCTGAAAAGAGCAAAGGAAAAATAACTTATCATGATACATAAGATCACTCAGCAAGATTAGTAACTATTTTTTTATCAGAAAATTCTAGAAAAAAAGGGAATAACATAAAACAAATAATTAAAGTACTGAATGGATAAAAACAAACAAATACTGCTAACAGAAATCTTAAACCAAGCAAGAATTATCTTTCAAAAATAAAGTAAAAAAAAAAAAAAGACATCCCTGGATAAACACAAGTTGAAATTTTTTGCTAGCAGTCCTGCCTTACAAGAAATACTAAAGGAAGTTTTCAGGCCAAAGCAGGTGACACCAGGTGAGAGTAATTGAAATGCCCATGGAAACAAAAAATAACTGGTTAAGATAATTATATAGGTAATTATAAAATTAAGTATGAATGTTTACACAGGTGGAGCAAGATAGCTAAATAGAAGCCTCCACTGACCATCACTACTGCAAAAACACCAAATTTTAACAACTAACTACATGAAAAAGCACCAACATAAGAACCAAAAATCAGATGGCCAATCACAGTACCTCGTATTAACTTCACATCCCTGAAAGACACACTGAAGGTAGGAAAGACAGTCTTGAATTGAGGATGCCATCCCTCCTTCGTCCACTGGCAGTGGCCACATGACATGGAGAGAGAATCTGTGCACTTGTGGGAGGGAGCACAGCAACTGGGGACTTGGCATTAAACTCCAATTGCAGCCCTGTCACAGCAGAGAGCAAAGCTATGTTGGGTTCAGTTGGTGTCCCCCATGAAGGGAGCATTTGGACTTGCCTTAGCCAGAGGGGAATTACCCACCAAGCAGCTGGAACTTGAGTTTCTTGAGGCCTCACCACTGTGGTCTAAAGAGCTCTTGGGTCCTAGGTAAACTTGAAAGGCTTTCTAGGACACAGGGACTGCAATTCCTAGGCAAGTCCTAGTGCTGGGCTGGGCTTACAGCTAGTGAACTAGGGTGCCATGTGACCCAGGGGACACCAGACAGGGCAGCTAAGGGATTGCTTGCACCACCCCTCCCCCAACCCTAGGCAACACAGCTCACAGCAAGAAAAGTTACGCCTTCCTTTTGCTTAAGGAGAAGAGAGCATAGAGTAAAGAGGAAGAGGACTTTGTCTCACATTTTGGATACCAGCTCAGCCAAAATAGGATAGGGCACTGGGCAGAGTTGTGAGGTCCCCATTCTAGGCCCTTAATCCCTTTTGACATTTTTAGACACACTCTGGGCCAGAAAGGAACCTGCTACCTTGAAGGGATGTACCCATTCCTGGCAGGATTTATTACCTGCTGGCTAAAGGGCCCTTGGCCCCTTAATAACCAACAGAAATACCCAGATAGTATGTTGTGGGGCTTAGGTGAGACTCTGAGACATGCTGACTTCATGTAAGACCCAGCACATTCCCAGCTGCTGTGGCTACTCCCGCTTGAGAAAGGCAGAGGAAAAAGTAGAGGACTTTGACTTACACCTTAGGTACCAACTTGGACACAGTGGTGAAGAGCACTAAGTGGGTTCTTGGAGTCCCAATTCCTGTCCTGGGCTGTTGGGCAGCATTTCTGGATCTGCTAGGGCTAGCAGAGATATCACTTCCCTGAAGGGTAAGTCCCAGGCTAGACAGCATTTACTACAAGCTGACTGATAAGCCCCTGGCCTTTAAATGAACATTGGTAGTGGCCTGGCAGAACAACTTGTGATGGTTAACACCAAGTGTCAACTTGATTGGATTGAAGGATGCAAAATATTGTTCCTGGGTGTGTCTGTGTGGGTGTTGCCAAAGGAGATTAACATTTGAGTTGGTGGAATGGGAAAGGCAGGCCCACCCTCAATCTGGATGGGCACAATCTAATCAGCTGCTGGTGTGGCCAGAATAAAAGCAGGCAGAAGAATGTGAAAGGCTAGACTGGCTTTGCCTCCAAGCCCACATCTTTCTCTTGTGCTGGATGTTTCCTGCCCTCGAACATCAGATTCCAAATTCTTGAGCTTTGGAACTCAGACTGGCTTCCTTTCTCCTCAGCTTGCAGACAGCCTATTGTGGGACCTTGTGATCATGTGAGTTAATACTCCTTAATACACTCCCCTTTATATATACATCTATCCTATTAGTTCTGTCCCTTTAGAGAACCCTGACTACTGTACTCCCCATGGGCTGCTGGTGGTGGTGACCACTGGGAGAGGCTCTTCTTCCTGGGGAAAGGAGAGGGAAGAGCAGAAAGAATTTTGTCTTCCAGTTTGAGGGCCAGCTTAGCTGCAGTAGAACAGAACATCAGATACATTTTTAATTCTAATCACTGGCTCCCAGACTGGCTCTCTGGATTTCTCATGGGGCCTGTAGGAACTCACTGCCCTGAAGTGAAGGACACAAACGTGGATGGCTTCCTTACTTGCTAATCATATAGCCCTAGGGACTTGGGTGAACATAGGCAGTAGCCAGATAGTGGTTACAGCAGGCCTTAGGTGAGACCCAGTGCTGTGCTGGTTTCAGGTCTGGCCAAGTGCAGTCCCCAGTGGTGGTGGGTGCTTTCATCACCCTACCCCTAGGTCCAAGCAGCTCAGCACTCAGAGAGATAGAAAGATTCCATTTGGGAGAAAGTAAGGAAAGAGAACAAGTGTCTCTGCCTGGTAATCTAGAGAATTCTTCCGGATCTATCCAAGACCACCATGGTGGCACCTCTAAGAATGTGCAAGAACCACAGCATTTTCCAGCTGGTGGCCAAAGTCCCTTTAAAAACCTGGAAGGCCTTCTGAAGAAAGATGGGCAGAAACAATCCCAGACTGCAAAAACTATATAAAAGACCTAACTCTTCAATGCCCAAACACCAATGAATATCCACAAGCATCAAGAGTGTCCAGGAAAACATGACCTCACCAAATGGACTAAATAAGGCACCAGGGACCAATCCTGGAGAAAGACAGCTAAATGACTTTTTAGATAGATAATTCAAAATAGCTGCTCTGAGGAAACTCAAAGAAATTCAAAACAGCAGAGAAGGAATTCAGAGTTACATCCAATAAAGTTAACAAAGAGAATAAAATAATTAAAAATAATCAAGCAGAAATTCTGGAGCTGACAGAATGCAATTGACCTACTGATGAATGCAAAAGAGTTTTTTAATAGCAGAATTGATCAAGCAGAAGAAAATTAGTGAGCTTATGTATTTGAAAATACATAGAGGAGACAAAAGAAAAGGGTAAAAATAGTATTAAGTATGCCTATGATATCTAGACAATAACCTCAAAAAGTCAAGTCTTAGAGTTCTTACTGTCTTTAAGAGGAGGTAGAGAAAAAAATAGGGATAGAAAATTTATTCAACAGGATAATACCAGAAAACTTCCCAAACCTAGAGAAACATCAACATTCAAGTACAAGAAGGTTATAGAATATGAAACAGATTTACCACAGTCCAAAAAGGACTACCTCAAGGCATTTAGTAATTAATCTCCCAAAAGTTAAGGATAAATACAGGATCATAAAAGCAGCAAAAAAATAAAAGAAGCAAATAAGATTCAGTGAAGCTCCAATATGTCTGGCAGCAGATTTTTCAGTGGAAGCCTCACAGGCCTGGAGAGAAGGGCAGGACATATTAAAGTGCTGAAAGAAAAAACATCCAAAATATTTTACCCTAGAAGGGTATATCTCGCAAAAGCATTTTTTAAACGTGAAAGAGAAATAAACACTTTCCTTGATAAAAAAAAAAAAAAAAAGAAACAAAAGAAATTTAAAAAAAAAAGAAAAGAAAAAGAAAAGCTGAGGGATTTTATCAACACCAAACTTATTGTACAAGAAATGCCAAAGGGAGTTCTGCAATCTGAAAGAAAGGATGTTAATAGCAATACAAAATAAACTGAGGGTACAAAACTCACTGGTAATAGTAAGCACACACAAAAAACTCAGAATATTATAACACTGTAATTCTGGTGTGTAAACTACTCTTAAATAGAAAGACTAAATGATGAAACAATTAAAAATTATAACTACTATAACTTTTCAAAACATAGGCAGTACAATAGAACATAAAGAGTAACAACAAAAAGTTAAAAAGCATGAGGACAAGTTAAAGTGTAGAGTTTGTATTAGTTGTCTTTTTGCTTGCTTGTTTGTTTATTCAATGAGTGCTGTCACCAGTTTAAAATAATGGGTTATAAGATTTGCAAGCCTCATGATAACCTCAAATAAAAAAAAACACAACAGATACACACAAAAAAAACATAAGAAATTAAATCATACCACCAGAGAAAATCACCTTCACTAAAACAAAGACAGAAAGGAAAAAAGGAAGATAAGACCACAAAGCAAGCAGAAAACAAATAACAAAATGGCACAGGTGAGTTCTGACTTATCAATAATAATATTGAATGTACATGGACTAAACTCTTCAATCAAAAAACACAAAGTGACTGAGTGAATAAAGAAAAACAAAAAACAAGACCCAATATCTGTTGCCAAAAGGAAACACACGTCACTTACAAAGATATATATATTTAGACCGAAAAAAAGGGATGAAAAAACATATTCCATAATAATGGGGAAAAAAAAGAGCCACAGTCACTGTGTTTATATCAGACAAGATAGATTTCAAGACAAAACTGCAAGAAGAGACAAAGAAGGTAATTATATAATCATAAAGCAGTCAAGTAAGCAAGGAGACCTTCCAGATAGAAAATCAACAAAGAAGCTTCAGACTTCTTCAAATTTCTGCACTATAGAATAAATGGACCAATAGATATTTACAGAGCATTTCATCCAACAGCTGCAGAATACACATTTTTATTCTCAGCACATGACTCATTCTCAAGGATAGACCATAGGTTAGATCACAAAACAAGTCTCAAAACATTCAAAAAATGAAAATAATATCAAGCAACTTCTCTGACCACAATGGAATGAAAGTAGAAATCAATGACAAAATAAAATTTGGCAACTATACAAGCACATAGAAATAAAACTATATGCTCCTGAATGACCAATGGGTCATTGAAAGAATTTAGAAGGAAACTGAAGAATTTTTAAAGTGAATAATAATGGAAACACAACATACTAAAGCCTAGGAGATACAGCAAAATTAGTACTGAGGGGGAAATTTATAGCTCTAAGTACCTACATCAAGAAAGAAAAAAAAAAAAAACCTTCAAATGAATAACCTAGCAATGCTTCTTAAAGAGCTAGAAAGGCAAAAGCAAACCAAACCAAAAACTAGTAGAAGAAAAGAAATAATGAAACTGAAATGGAGAAAATACAAAAGATTAATGAAAAGAAAGGTTGGAACTTTGAAAAGGTAAATAAAATTGGCAAACATTTAGCCAGACTAACTAAAAAAGAGAAGGTCCAAATAAATAAAGTCAGAGACGAAAAATGAGAAATTACAACTGATATTGCAGAAACTGAAAAAAAAATCATTAGTGGCTACTCTGAGAAACTGTATGGCAACAAAGTGGAAAATAACAGGAAACAGAAAAATTCCTAAACACGTACAACCTACTAAGAATGAACTAGAAAGAAATAAAAAACCTGAACAGACAAATAACAAGTAATGAGATCAAAGCTGTAATACAAAGTCTCCCAGAAAAGAAAATCTCAGGACTGATGGCTTCACTGCTGAATTCTACCAATCATTTAAAGAAGAACTAAAACCAATGCTACTCAAACTATTTGGAAAACTAGAAAAGGAGGGAACACTTCCAAACTCATTCTATGAGGCCAGTATTACCCTGATACTAAAACCAAAGAAGAAAACCACAGGCCAATATCTCTGATAAACATTGTTGCAAAAATCCTTAACAAAATATTAGCAAACCAAATTAAACAAAACATTAAAAAGATCATTCATCATGACCAAATGGGATTTATCCCAGGGATGCAAGGATTGTTCAATATATGCAAACCAATAGATGTCAAATGTCATATCAACAGAATGAAGGACAAAAATCATGTGCTTGTTTAAATTGATGCTGAAAAAGCATTTGATAAATTTCAACTTCCCTGCCATGATGCAAACACTGAAAAGTTGAGTATAGAAGAAATATAACATAATAAAAACTATATATGACAGACCCACAGCTAGCAATGTATTGAATGGAGAAACACCAAAAGTCTTTTCTCTAACATTTGAAACACAAGAATGCCCAGATTCACCACTGTTATTCAATGTAGTACTAGAAGTTCTAGATAGAGCAATCAGACAAGAAAAAGAAATAAAGATTGTCCAAATCAGAAAAGAATAAGTCAATTTATCCTTGTTTGCAGATGATATAACCTTTTATTTGGAAAAACTTTAAGCTGCCACAAAAAACTACTATACCTGAGAAACAAATCCAATAAAGTTGTAAGATACAAAATCAATATATAAAAATCAGTAGCATTTCTGTATGTCAATAGTGAAAAATGTGAAAAAAATAAAAATTAATCCCATTTATGACAGTCACACATAAAATTAAATACCTATGAATTAACTTCACCAAAGAAGTGAATGAATTTTACAACAAAAAGTATAAAACACCTATGACAAAAATTTAAAAGGACACAAAAAAAGGGAAGATATTCCATGTTCATGAATTAGAAGAATCAATATTGTCAAAATGTCCATACTCCCTAAAGCAATCTACAGATTCAATACAATTCCTATCAAAATACTAATGACATTATTCAGAGAAATAGAAAAAAAATTCTAAAATTCATTCATATGGAAACACAAAAGACCCAGAATAGCCAAAGCTATCCCAAGCAAAAGGGAAAAACAAATAATAATAACTGTAGAAGTCACATTACCTGACTTCAGATTATACTACAAAACTATAGTAACCAAAATAGCATGGTACTGGCATAAAAACAGACACAAAGATCAATGAAATAAAATAGAGAACCCAGCAACAAATCCATACATCTACTGTGAGCTTGTTTTCAACAAAGATGTCAAGAACTTTCATCAGGGAAATGACAGTCCTTTTAATAAATGGTTCTGGGAAAACTGGATATTCATATGTGGAAGAATGAAGTTAGATTCATATCTCTCAATATATACAAAAATCAAATCAAAATTGATTAAAGATTTAAATCGAAGACCTTAAACTATGAAACTACTAAAGAAAAGCTTTGGGGAAACTCTCCAGGAAATTGACCTGCGCAAAGATTTTTTTTTTGAGACAAGTCTTGCTCTGTTGTCCAGGCTGGATTTCAGTGGTGTGACCTCGGCTCACTGCAACCTCTACCTCCCATGTTCAAGTGCTTCTCCTGCCTCAGCCTCCTGAGTAGCTGGTATTACAGGCGCCCGCCATGATGCCTGGCTAATTTTTTTTTTTTTTTTTTGTATTTTTAGTAGAGATGGGGTTTCACCATGATGGCCAGGTTGATTTTGAACTCCTGACCTCAAGTGATCCTCCCACCTCAGCTTCCCAAAGTGATAGGATTACAGGCGTGAGGCATCGTGCCCAGCTGGCAAAGATGTTTTGAGTAATACACTACAAGCACAGACAACCAAAACAAAAATGGACAAATCATATCACATCAAGTTAAAAAAGCTTCCACACAGCAAAGGAAACAACCAACAAAGTGAAGAGACAACCCAAAGTATGGGAGAAAAATATTTTCAAACTGCCTATCTGAAAAAATGATTAATAAGCAGAATATATAATGAGTTCAAACAACTCCATAGGAAAAAAATCTAGTAATCTGATTAAAACACTGGTAAAAGATCTGAATAGACAATTTTTTTTTTTTTTTTTTTTTTTTTTTGCGGAGTCTCGCTCTGTGGCCCAGGCTGGAGTGCAGTGGCCGGATCTCAGCTCACTGCAAGCTCCGCCTCCCGGGTTCACACCTGAATAGACAATTTTTAAAAGCACACATACAAATGAAAAACAGGTATATAAAAAGTGTGCAACATCACTGATAATCAGAGAAATGCAAATCAAAACTACAATGAGATATCTCACTTCAAAAGACAGGCAATTGCAAATACTAGAAAGGATGTGGAGGAAAGGGAACTCACACTGTTGGTGGGCATGTAAATTAGTACAATCACTATGAAGAACAGTTTAGAGGTTCCTTAAAATACGGAAAATAGATCAATCATACAATTCAGCAATCCTACTGCTGGGTATATACTCAAATGAAAGGAAATCAATATATCAAAGGGGTATCTGCATTACCATGTTTGCTGCAGCATTGTTCACATTAACTTAGATTTGGAAGCAATCTAAGTCTCCATCAACAGGCAAATGGATAAACAAAATGTGGTACATATACACAATGGAGTACTATTCAGCTATAAAAAAAGAATAATATCCTATCATTTGCAACAGTATGGATTTAACTGGAGGTCATTATGTTAAGTGAAATAAGCCAGGAACAAAAAGACAAATGTCATCTGTTTTCACTTACTTGCAGGAGCTAAACATTGAAACAATTGAACTCAGAGATAGAGAGTAGAAAGATAGTCACCAGTGGCTGGAGAGGATAGTTGAGGGGAATAGTGGAGATGGTTAACTGGTATGAAAATGTAGTTAGTAAGAATGAACAAAACCTAGAATTGTACACTGTTGGTGGGAATGTAAATTAGTTCAACCATTGTGGAAGACAGTATGGTGATTCCTCAAGGATCTAGAACCTTTTGAAATGCCATTTGACCCAGCAATCCCATTACTGGGTATATACCCAAAGGAAAATAAATCATTCTACTATAAAGACACATGCACATGTATGTTTACTGCAGCACTGTTTATAATAGCAAAGTTGTGAAACCAATCCAAATGCCCATCAGTGATAGGAAAATGTGGTACATATATGCCATGAAATACTACAGAGCTATAAAAAGGAATGACATCATATCTTTTGCAGCGACATGATGAAGCTGAAAGTCATCATCCTCAGCAAACTAACACAGGAACAAAAAAACCAAACACAGCATGCTCTCACTCATAAGTGCAAGTTGAACAATGAAAACACATGGACACCGGGAGAAGAACAACACACACCAGGGTCTGTTGTCGGGTGAGGGGTGAGGGGAGGGAACTCAGAGGACAGGTCAATAGGTGCAGCAAACCACCACTGCACACGAATACCTATGTAACAAGCCTGCATGTTCTGCATATGTATCCCGGAACTTAAAGCAAAAATAAATAAATAAATAATAATAAAACCCTAGTATTTGATAGCACAACAGAGTGACTATAGTCAATAATAATTTAATTGTACATTTAAAAATAACTAAAGGAGTATAATTGAATTGTTGATAATATAAACAATAAATGCTTGATGGGATAGATACTCCATATACTATGATGTGATTATTACACATTACATTCCAGTATCAAAGTACCTCATGTATCCCATAAATATCATAAATATGTGCACCGACTATGTAGTCACAATAACTAAAAATTGAAAAAAGGAATAATATTTACATATTCTCTTTCTTAACTTAGTAATAAATAATATGTATTTTTTATTTAATATTTATGTAAAATTATGTAAACAGATTTTTAAAACTTGTATCACATAAAAAAATGTAATATATTTGATAGTAACCACACATAGGAGGGGATGGGACAAAACTTTAACAAGAGTAGAAAGAAAGATACCAAATGGTAACCTGAATTCATGGGAAGAAAGAATAGAACCAGAAAGAATAAAAGCATTAAAAACTTAATAAATGTATACTTAATTTTCTTCTCTGAGCTTCTTTTAAGACGTAAGATTATGTAAAGTAATAATAATTGCTGTGTACACTGGTGCAATATGTGTAACCAGAATAGTCCAACTGGGAGAGGGGAGTGAAACTATATAAGTAAATTTTCTATATTTCACTAGAATTAAGTATAAATCTGAAGTACATTCATATATACACACATACACATCTACTCATACATACATATGTCTACATGTACAGAGTAAGCTCTACAATAATCACTTAGAAGACAGTTAAAAATAAACACAGTTTAAAAATCATTAAATTGAGATGTTACACTAGAAAATATAAACAGGCCATGGAGGAAAAGGTATATATCACAGACATGAAATGTACGGAAAATAGAAAGAAAAATGGCAGATATAAATCCAGTAATATTAATAATAACATTAAGTTTAAAAGAATAAAACAACTAGAAGGCAGACATCCTCAGATTTGATGAAGAAGAAATGTCTAACACTATATTGTCTGCAGGAGACACAATTTAAAAATATAGGTTATAATGAAAATAATTGAGAAATATTTCTTTTTATTTTCTCTATGTCTTATATCTGTTTTTGTATTTTTTAGTGTAACATTTGAATTTGCTTAATAAGTTTTTCCTCTGTGCACATGCATTATGTTATCTCCTCCTTTCATAAGGATACTAGTCATAGTGAATTAGGGCCAATTCCTAACCTGCTCTTTAAAATCTTATTGCCAAATATAATAACGTTCTGAGGTACTAGGAGTTAGAGAGTCAACATATACGTTTTTGGGAAAAACAATTTGGTCTGTTATTCTCATTTTTAATAATGGATAGGAGAACCAGGCAAAAGCTCAACAAGGAAACAAGAGTTGAACATTATAAGCCAATTAGATTTGACAGAATCTTTAGAACACTCCCCTGAATAGCAGCAGAATATGTATTCATTTCAAGTGCACATGGAACATTCTTCAGGATAGACTCTGCGCTATGTCGTAAAATGAGGTGTGAATAAGTTAACAGGACATGATGTCATACAAAGTAGTTTCTTTGATCACATTGGAATTAAATTAAAAATAAAAATAGACGGAATATTGCAAAATTCACATATGTGGAAATAACACAATCATATGTAACAAGGGATTAATCAAGCAATCACAAGGAAATTAAAAAATACCTAATGGTGAATGAAAATAAAAACACAACATACCAAAACTTATGAGATGCTGGTAAAGTAGTGCTACAAAGGATATTTATAGCCTGTACACACCAATATTAAAAAATGAACATCAAATATAAATAAAATAAGTTTTATCTCAAAACAATGAAAACAAAAAAGCAATTAAATCCAAACCAATTAGAGGAAAATAAATAATAAATATTGGAGCAAAATAAATAAAATACTTAATAGAAAAATAAAATATATAAAACCAAAATGTGGCTCCTTGGAAAGATCAACAAAATCAATGAACTTTTAACTAGACTGACCAAGATAAAATGGGATAAGTCCTAAATTACTAAAATCAGGAATAAAAGAGGACACATTACTACTAACCCTAGGGAAATGAAAACATTATAAGGGAATACTATGAAAACTGTATGTTAAGTTAAAGAACTTAGATGAAATGGACAAATTCATAGCAAGACACAAACTATTAAAATTGACTAAAAAATCCCTCAGTGAACCTATAACATGTGAAGAGATTGCATTAGTGATTTAAAAACTTACTGCAAAGAAAACTCAAGGCCCAGACCCAAACCACTTCACTGGTTAATTCTACCAAGTGTTTAAAGAAGAATTAGCCTCAATTTTTTTACAAGCTTTTCCCGCAATCCGTATTAACTTTCTGCTCCCCAGCCCAAAAAAAGAAAAAGGAAAAAACACTTCTCAACCCATTCTATAGGGGTTATTATTTTCCGAATACCAAAAGCAGGCAAAGACATCACTAGAAAAAAACAAAATAAAATAAAATCTACATATTCATTCTTTCTTAACCTGATAAAGAACATCTGCACAAAAATCAAATCTAACATTATACTTATTGGTGAAGGACAGTAACATTTCCATCTAAAATTATAAAACAAGAATGCCCACTCTCAACTTCTATTTAATATTGTACTCAAGATTCTAGCTTAGTCAAATAGGCAAGAAAAGTAATAAAGGCCATCCAGATTGGAAAGAAATAATTAAACTCAACTATATTTAAAAATGATATGATCTTACAGGAGTCCACATACACAACAAAACTATTAGACTTAATAAACAATTTCAGCATGGTTGCAAAAAGGAAGATCGACATACAAAGTCAATTGTATTTCCAAACACTAATAATTAACAATCAAAAACTATTTTTAAAAAGTAATTGTATCTACATTGAATTAAAACAAACAAAACATTTAAGACTAAAACATAACAAGTGCAGGACTTGTACACCGGAAAATACAAAACATTAAATAAATTAAAAGACATCCCATGTTCATGGATTGGAAGACTGTTGTTATGATGACACTATGCCTCAAATTGGTTTATAAATTCAACGTTATCTCTTTTAAATTTCCAGCTTGCTTTTTGAAAAAAAAAATTGGCAAACTGATTCTAAAATCTGTATAATATAAAATAAATAAATATATAAATTTATATTAGCATATATTAATATTAAATATATAAATATTTACATATTTTATAAATATATTATCAGTCATCATTACATGTGTTGATATATTTTAATAAAAATATAAGTTGTAAACTAATATAAAACATAGAATACTTAAAATGTATAGAGTAATAAATATATTTTATTTCTTTTTCAATGTTGGTTTGTCTATTCTTGGTCTTAAAACAATCTTTAAAAAGAAAATCAAATTTGGAGGACTCACTTCCTTATTTCATACTTAATGTACAACTACCATAGTAAAGACAGTGTGGTACTGATATATGGTTATTCTTACATGTCACTTGAATGGAATTGAGAGTCCTGAAATAAACCCTGCTATGTATTATCAATTTAATTTCAACTTATAAGTCAATGGAGAAAAATGACTTTTCAATAAGTAACAATGGGACAACTGGATATCCACATACAAAGAATGAAGTGGGGCCTCTTCATAATGTATTACTTTCACACAAAAGTAATAGCCAAAGTATAACTTTTACACAAAAATTAGCTCAATATATCTAAACCTAAATCTAGGTTCTGGAAATATAAAATTGTTAGAAGAAAACATAGTAATAAATCATTGTGACTTTCAGCTAAGCAATGGTTTCTTAAATATAATACTAAATGCAAAAGAGGCAAATGAAACAGTAAATTAAACTAAATCAAAATAAAAAATTACACTGTAAATAATACTATCAAGACAGTTAAATAGTAATTCACAGTTTATGAGAAAGTTTTACAAACCTTATATTTGATAAGGGTTTAATATCCAGATTATATAAAGAATTCTTGGGACTAAATAATTAAAACATTCAAATAGCCCAATTAAAAACTGGACAAAGCTTTGAGGAGATATTTCTCCAAAGAAGTTATACAAATGAGCATATAAAAAGTTGCTTAACACCATTATCCATTAGGTAAATGCAAAGTAAAACTACTATAAGATACAACTTCACATCCTCCTAATGTCTATAAACAAAATGAGAGATAAGATGAGATGACACAGAAGTAGAACAATGGGAACTCTCACAAACATCCTCACATAAAGGTAACAATTAAAAATGTTGCAGCCAGTTTGAAAGACAGTTTGGCGGTTCCTTAAAATGTATCATAGAGTTCCTATGACTCAGCAATTTCATTTCTAGTTGTATATCCAAGAAAAATGAAAACACATATTCAAAAAAAACCTAAGCAAGAATGTTTATGGCAACGTTATTCATATTATATTAAAAAATAGAAAACCCCAAATAATCTATTTTGATTTTTTTTTCTGGATATGTCAACTTGGCTAGGTTACAATCCTCAGTTATGTAATCAAACACTATGATAGGTGTTGTGAAGGTATTTGATATATGTAATTAAAGTCAATAATCAGTTAACTTTAAATTAAGAGGAATTATTCAGATAATCTGAGTTAGGCCTTATTAAATTAGGTGAATGTCGTTAAGAGCAGAGTTGAGACTTCCGTGATGAGGAAACTCTGCTTTGGTGAACAACAGCTTCATCTATGCCTAAAAATTGTAGTTCATCTTTTCTCATGGCCTTCCTTGTAAACTTTGGATTTGCCTCACCAGTCCTTATAATCACATAAGCCAATTCATGGGAGTAAATATTTTAACAGATATCTCCTATTGAGTTCAGTTGTTCTGACTGAACCCTGAATAATACATCTGTTAATTGATGGATTAAAAAAAAGAAAATCTGCATAAGAGAATATTATTTGGCAATAGAAAGAAAAAAGTACCGATTTATGCCACTTCATGGACAAACCATGAAAACATTGAACTAAATGAAAGAGTCTAGTCACAAAAGAACACATATTGTATGATTTTCTGATTTTATTTATATGAAATATCTGGAGTCGGGAAATCTCTAGAGACAGAAGGTAATTACTGAGGGCTTAGTAAAAGCAATTACTGCTATTGCTTAGTGGGGATTCTTTTTGTTGAGGAGTGATGAAAATATTTCTAAACTTAGATTGGGTTAACTTTTTTATTATTCTGTGAGTATACTATACTTGTCGAATTATATACTTTAAATGAGTGATTTGTATGGCATAAGAAGTATATCTCAAAACAAACATTAGAAAAATGAGAGAAATTTGTCAAAAGGACACAGCAGTCAACTAGAAGGAGAACCCATTGGACAAATATAGAACAATATGAGTATCAAAATAATAATAACAGATTACAAGTATAGAAAAAAATAAAATTACATGTGCCAATAATGATATAAGTATATGTATCAGTGAGTGCATTGTCATTCCTTGTGATAAAATACAAAGTATTAAATGTAGAAACAGTGATAGAAATGAAAAATCACCATTTGGCAATCATATTGGTGGGTACTTTCGGTAAGAATCATCACAGGATGCCAAAGACTGGTCAGTAGTCTCAAATGCGAACAGGATATTGACACAATCTAAGAAAATCTTTCCATAAAATTTTACTTATTACAAAGGGTAAACATATTATTGTGTATGGAGAAAGCTAGCAGAAATGTCACCCACTTGTCATGTTTACAACACCAGTGATGATAGTGGGGTATTGAACTTGTGTCTCTTCTGATGTGCTACACTGCATAGTATCATACCTGGGATGTTTCTGCTAGGAATGCCAAACTTAAGTCTGCTTAAGAGGGGAAACATTGGGCAGACATTGACTGGGGGTCATCTAGACTCTTTGAAGGTGTCAAGGATGTGAAAGTAAAGGCAAGACTGAGAGATAATTCCCAATTAAAGGAAACTGGACCAGAATGGAAAGAAGAGGTATTGTTCAGACCATTGAGACATTTGGCCTAATTGGAAGACGGTCTGTGAATTGCATTATAGCATTGAAACAGTGTTGAGTTCCTCATTTGCAGGGTGGATGGAAGCAAAATATAATATTTTTGTTTGTTTGTTTGTTTGTTTTCTGAGGGAATCTAGAATATTTTCTGTGAATGGAGCAAATAATGTAAAACTTTAACAAATGTGAGATTTGGTTGAAAGCACACAGGAGTTCTTTCTACTGCTGTAACAATATTTTATGTTTGAAATTGTCTAAAAATAATGTTTTCATAAATTATATATTGTTTCAAAGGTTAATTACTTGGTCTTGACCCAAATTTACAAATCTAAAATTCAACAGGCTCAAGGAACAAACAAAGGAACAAAGCAGATTAAAAGCTTTTTAGTTTGTTTTGGCCTCTAAGCACTATTTGATTAAAAAAGTAAGCATCTCGATTGAGGGATTTAGGGGTGGATACCAAGAAATTTCTACTCCAAAATCCAAACTCATAAGAGATTGAGAACTTCTTAGTGTTTAAAGTGATGAGCAAGGATGCTTATATAGGAATCAGCATTGAAAACATTCTGTGAAGAAAGTTTTGCACAGTCTAAAGAACAACTGATTTGCAAATATTTCTTGAATCTTAGCTTATATTTTTTATTATAATAGTTCATATAACAAATTTCTTGTTGAATTATTTCAATTGATTCTTTTTTCTAATACTGATAGCCTTCATATTCAATATTTGGTAAAAACTCTTACTCAGGGTCCTAGCATATAATTACTTTTGGTTCTCAGCTTTTTTTTTTTTTTTTTTTTTTTTTTTTTTTTTAAGATTCTTTCATCACATATAACTTTAGTTATGGGTGAATCCAATGCTTTTAAGAAGAAGTGAATGTTTATTTTGTATTATCAACTCAATATTTCAATTGGCACACACCTTAACAATTAATTTGATACTGTTGTTCCTTAACACAGAATTAGCTTCTATTGTGGTTTTGGAAGACATTCAGCATGAAAAATCAATGTTATATGAAAAGGCTAATATGGTGTAAATTATATTGTTATGGCCTGGCCAGAAAAAGCTGTTCCATGACTTCATTCAGTTTATATTGTGAAACAAGTCAGATTGACACACTGCCAAAAGCAATGCCATGTTTATTTATAAAATCATAAACCAAGGAAGATTATAAATTGACTCACCAGTGCATGATTTAATTTTTAAAAGAGAGTAAAAAGTCTTCAAATACTTTTAACACTCCCTTTAAAAATACAGCTTCAACTTACTTTTTGTCATAAATTCAAGGCAGTCCTAGAGTTCAACAGTATACCCTATAGGTAGCAAGATACTGGGGCAAGAGTATATATTTTGTATTTAGATAGATATTAATTCAACTATTGTATCTGTATCTTAGCATATTTGGTCACAAAAATTATTTTAGCTTACTAAACTTTCTTACTTATAATTTTCCCAAGGTGCTGTGTAGAAGAATTAAATAAGGACACAATTCAAATTTGAGACCTTGTAACTAGTAACTGATGTGGTTTTGCTGTGCCCCCACGCAAATCTCAACTTGAATTGTATCTCCCATAATTCCCACATGTTGTGAGAGAGATCCAGTGGGAGATAATTGAATCATGGGGGCCAGTCTTACCCTTGGTATTCTCGTGAATAAGTCTCATGAGATCTGATGGTTTTATCAGGGGTTTTCACTTCTGTTTCTTTCTCATTTTCTCTTGCCGCCACCATGTAAGAAGTGCCTTTCACCCTCTGCCATGATTGTGAGACTTCCCCAGCCAAATTAAACCTCTTTTTCTTCCCAGTCTCAGGTATGTCGTTATCAGCAGTATGAAAATGGACTAATACACTAAACATTTGAAAATTTCCAATTGCCTTCCCATTTCATTTACTTACTTCTGGGTAGCTGCCTTAACATTTTGTTTCTTTTGGTTTCTCATAGTGATTTTTACATTGAAATTATGTAGGAAAGTTTACAAAATTGCTCTTTGCTTCAGTACACAGCTTGCTTTTGGAAATATGCTCATCATTCCTAGCTTCTTCACGTCAAAATGATGGTTTCCTTCAGAAGAATGACAAGAAAACTTAGGCATTGCAAATAAAAACTCTTGAGAATTACAGGCAGTCAACTGAAGCTGAGCTGTGACCTCTAAACATACCCTGTCATTAAAACATAGGCTTTGGGGAGGACTTAAGAGTTCGGTGCCATTCAGTGCCCTACTCAGAGTTCATACGTGGAGAGGAGTTCATCTTGTATTAAAGGAAACACAAAAGACGATCTTGGAGAGGGATGTTCTTTGAACCGAGTGGTCTGAGTAGTCCATAAAAATGCCATTGTAATGTCTATGGCAAATCAGCTTCGCCTAATCCTAGCGTCTGGACCTGGTGAAGGTTCTTCCTGTATACTTCACCACTCATTAGTTAAATACCTGTCAGAGAAATACAAATGAAAACAAAAGCCCCATAGAAGTGGGAGTGTAAAAACAGAAACAAGTAATATTGTAACTGAGCCTGAGTAGAGAGATAGAGGTGGAATCTCTTAACCTGGTTTTGCCCTTTCAGAGCTCCAGAATTCTGATTTTGTGTTCCTTGCAGGCTGCATGTCTATACCTTTCAGTGGTTTTTAAATCAGGAGTTAAAACAACAAATAAATGTGTTTAAAATAACTAGATTCATATTCTGAAATAATTTTATATAATTTACCATGAAAAGTTAGCATTAAAATAATATATGCAGTATATTTTGATATCACCTTCTTGCTCCTTTTAAATAAGTGTCTATTAAATGTCTTTTTCCAGTTTTACTGTAACATAGGGTCATCTGTTCTGTATGCTATTTTCTGCTACTTTCCTGTAAGAGTTTTTTAATGTAGGAAGAACTGACCTAGTTACTCCATAGTTCATTCTTGCCTACATCCTTCCATTTATCCAATCTATTAAGTTTATATTACCAATACTGTATTTTTATATTTCTAAATCAGGAAAACAGCTGACAAGCATTCAGTATGTCCCCATTTCACAGTTCATCATATTTCATCTCCTCATACTTACAAAAATTCTATGAGGTAGGCACTGTCCCATCTGACTTATAAAGATGCTGAGACCAGGGAGATAAATCAACACAACCCGGTCCTCCTTGAAGAAGTGAGATTGCCTGTATTGCAAGTTGGCAATCTGATCAGAGAACATAGGCTTATACTGCTATATTGTACCCTCATAATAATTACATAAATAACTACCATTTATTGATAGCTCACTCTTTGCCAGAAAATGTGCTGACTTTGGGAGGATAAAAAAGAAAGTATAGGGTAGTGGGATGTAGTCCTGAAGTACAACAGATTCTAATTTGGAGAGCGATTTTTAAATAAATTAATACAATGATTCTGAGTGATATAAAAATGTTATTTATGTACCAAGTTCTTTGGGGATATAGAGAAGAGACTATGTGAATATGTAGGACAGAATGTGAGGAACTACGCAATTGCTTTTTGCATTAGACAATGTGGTTCTTGTATTCTAGGTGCCAAGCTCTTGGAATGTGCTCAATACATATTTGTTGAGTTAGTTAATGGAAAGTGAATTAAAAGGTCGAACACCAGCTAGATTTTTGGAGAAGGGGTAGCAGTTATTGGCCAGGCCTGGAAGAGCAGTACAAGAATGACAAGTAGAGAGTACAGAATGTACAAAGGCAAACAGGGAGTGTATACAAAGCTCTGCAAGGATTGGCTGCAGTGAATAACTTGTTCATTCATCTATTTAACAAGCATTTATTCAGTGCTTACTATCTCAGGAACTGTTACGACACCAGTAGTGAGCAATGCACATATTTCAGTGTGTCCAGATTACAATGGTTATGGAGAATATGGTAAGACAGAACGTCTAAAGTGTAAGTGATGACCATTGATCATGAATGTCAGGCTAAAGAGCTTTGATTTATTTTGAGAACAACGTGAAGCAAACTCTTAAGAAAGTAACTTGCTGAGATTCAAAATAAAAAGCTAAAACTTTTATCTATTTCATCAAACTTTCTTTGTAAAAAATTTGCTGAAAATTTAAAAACAGAATAGTAAAATATTTGATATTTACAAAGATCCACACAGTTGCATGGGAGCATGGGGGAGATATAAATGAGGTGAGAGTCAAAGCGATGAAGACTGGGAATCAGTCAGGTGGAAATGATAAGAAACTCACATCAGGCAATAGTTACCAAATAGGAACAACTTTGGAGAGTCCTGTGGTAGGACTGTGGTAATCCAATGACTTTATGTGGCAGGGTAATGTAGGAACAAAGGAGAGAGTTGAGTCATGGATGAATCTCCTGCCTCCCTGTTTGAATTTGTTATAGTGATCCTGGTTGGATTAATTCAAAATTATGCTTATTTAAATGATAAGATGTTGTTTGTTAATGTTACATAAACGTGTTTTTTCTTGATGTTTTTAAGTTCCCACCCACTTTTCTTTCTACTTGAGAAGATATTTTATATCTACAGAAAAGTTCCAAGTAATGCTCAGATTAAAAGAATCAAGGGTCTGAGAGAGTTGAGTCATGGATGAATCTGAGGTTTTCTTTTTATGCACATTGGTTATGCAATGTGGAGACACTGGCTCAGAGTGAGAGCTTGGGGGAGAAACACTTATCAATTTGAGGGTAGAGGAACAGCATGAGCCAGTTCTGGAAATGATGGTTTGAGTTGTATTTAGTAGGCAGTAAGAAAGACAGGTGTGAAACTTCTGAAAAAGGCTGATACTGAAAATGTATAATTAGAAGTCATCATAATAGAGGTTTTAGCTGAAGCCAGGAAGGCAGATGTGCCCACCCAGGGAGAAAGCAGAAAACATAAGAAGAGAAATTAGAACTGCTCAAAAGCCTGGAAAGACAACAGTTAATGGGAGAGAAGTGGAGAACTAGAAGGGGACTGGGAATGAGCAGGCAGAGAAATAGGTGGCATCCTCACTGGGGCCTCTGCATCAGACTTCTGATTAAATTTGTTTACAAGCCTGGCAGAGCAATAATTAATGCTGATGAGCTAAGTTGTTTGCAGATCACAGATTCTGTTGTGCCCTTGACACTGGGAATTTCAAGGCTTCCCTGAAGATCTAAAAACAATAGGCAGACTTTGAAAAATTTGAAAGGCAGCTTTACAAATAAAGCACTCAAGTTTGTCTAAATGGAATCTGGGGACTTAATTCAACCCTTTTCAAAGAGAAGAATATTTCTCTAGTTGTTGCCTGGCATCATCTACTTTCTTTTCCATAATCTTTGTTGCAAAAATTACTCTTTGCCTATTAAAATAGTGTTAAGTATTGGGTTCTGGCAGCGATACTAGAACAAGGGCCTGGTTTTATAGGATGAGAAACGCCTAAGTTAAGGGGGTTCCTTCCAGAGTGACTTGGGAAATAAAGAAATTCTTCTTTAAATATTGAATCAATAAATAGAGAAGTGAAAGCCTATATGTATCTTAGAAAGATGAGGTTTCTTCTTATTATTTCTACTTCTCCTGCCTCCCTGTTTGAATGTGTTATAGTGATCCTGGTTGGATTAATACAAAATAACGCTTATTTAAATGATAAGATGTTGCTTGTTAATGTTACATAAATGTGTTTTATCTTGCTGTTTTTAAGTTCCCACCCACTTTTCTTTCTATTTGAGAAGATGTTTTATATCTACAGAAAAGTTCCAAGTAATGCTCAGATTAAAAGAATCAAGGATCTCTCATAAATCAGTTCCAGGTTACTGTTGACCATTAGAGGCAGACTGGGTGCAAACATGATGGGCCAGTAATGTATTGGCATCGACGCCAGTCTCTGCCCCAACCTCCCTTGGGTCAGCAGTTGTACCTATATCATCGGAACATCTGCATGTCAGATCAGCATTACTACAGATAACTGGTTTGACTATGCTTTAATCTGAGAGAGCTCAGCAGGATAGTGAGGTGTCTTGAGTCTGGAGCTTGAAGGCGTGGATTAATTACTTACTTACCTAATCACCTTATTACCATGTAACTCTGGGCAAGTTACTCCATCTTTTGTAATTCAGTTTTTTGCTATTGTTGTTTTGCTTGGATTTTTTTTTTTTTTTTTTTTTTTTCCTTTTTGAGGCGGAGTCTTGCTCTGTCGCCCAGGCTGGAGTGCAGTGGGGAGATCTCAGCTCACTGCAACCTCCTCCTCCAGCGTACAAGTGATTCTCCTGCCTCGGTCTCCCGAGAAGCTGGGATTACAGGCGCATGCTACCATGCCCGGGTAATTTTTTGTATTTTTAGTAGAGGTGGGATTTCACTGTGTTAGCCAGGATCAGGATAGTCTCAACCTCCTAACCTCATGATCCGCACGCCTCAGCCTCCCAAAGTGCTGGGATTATAGGCGTAAGCCACCATGCCCAGTCTCTTTGATTTTTAATATGTAAAACAGTGATGGAGTTAAGATTGTAATGGGGAAAATAAGACTTTCTGGGTTCTCATGAGGATTACATGATGAAATACATCAATATATGAAATGAGGAATCTGTGTCCCAGGGCCACAGAGCATATTTGCATTAGTGGCTTCACTAGTCTGTTTCTGCAGTCTTCTGTATTTTACCTCTTGGTGCTTGTAACGTCCTTTTAGATAATTTAGTCTTAAAATGTTTAAAGTTATTCAATAAGAGGACTATAAAAATTGTATCTAATAGTATTGGTCCTTCTATTTTTCTCTTAAATTCATCTTGACTATTCATTTGCATATTGCATTTGACCAGGCTGGGCACGCTTCCTTTTTAGCTCCCATTGTTTCTAAAACTGTTTTTTAAAAAACAGTTTAGAATTTTTTTATTTCATATATATGTATATATTCCTATATATGCATATATGAATATGTATATATTTGTATATGTACATATGTATATATGTATATATACATATATCCATATATATATCTCCATATATATCCATATATATATATATATATATATATATCACTATTGTTAATGTTTTAACAACAAGACATCTGGAGCCAAACCACATGGATTTTAATTTTGGCTCCTCCATTAATACTTCCTTTGATGACAAGCAAGTTGTGAAAATCCCTGTGCATCAGTTTCCTCATCTACACATCAGGATAATTTAGTATGTTGTTTATATAGCTGGGAAGATTAAATGACTTGGCATAGGCAAAAGGCTTAGAAAAATGGCTGGTGTAGAAGTGTTTTTTTGCTCTTAAGTTATGCAACCTTTATCTTTATTAAGGATGGATCCATCATTTTAATAACACTTTAGGAATGAAGATAAAGTCACTGTCTTGCTACATTTAAATTAAATGATACAACTAGTCAATTTAAAATATTTGAAGCATTTTCAAATTACTTTCTAAATGGAAAGAAATGACTTAGTTGAGTAGCTTTACTCTGAATAATAATGCTGAGGTGTACACCTGGGCACAAATCCCCAGGTTTTTGGGTCAATTCAAAAAATGAAGAGCCAGTATATTGATGTCAAGAGAACTGATGAAAATGAACAATTTTTGTGATTACAGTAAAATTGTTACGGATCACATTATTATATTTTTTAAATTCCCTAATTTTTTCTTAGAGTATGTTTAAATGGTTTATTTGAAGAGCTAATAATTTAAGGTGGGAAAACTTGAACCAATTTTCATCCTGGTCATTCTTCAATTGACATATACTTCCTATGTTTATTTCATGTTTGTGACTTTGTTATTTTCCTAGAGTGGCTACCATCTTACTAAAATATACTAATATTATAGTAAGTAAAGATCAATAATGTTGAACTGATTAACAGTAAGCATAAGAAAGGAAATATTAGAATAGTCAGGTAAAAATAATCTATCACACAATGTGATAAACTATGAAACAAGACTGAAGAATAAAATGGAAGCCTGGGAGAAGAATACCTGTGGTTACCTAAAAGAATCAGTAAATATCTCTCAGTTGGGAATACATTAAGAAGATCCTTAAAGAGATTAGCAATTTGGCAGGTGGACAGAATGTTAGTTTTTGTGAAGTGGAGCAAACGCATTCAATCAGAAAGGACTGCAGATGCCAAATATGAAGAACAGGAGCACATGGGGTATTCTGAGGTCCACAAAATTCAGTAGCACTGGAACATATTTTGAGAAAGGTATTTCTATGAAATTAGATCAAGGTAGATAGGGAAACATATATAATGCTACTAGCAACAGTAACAATAACAATAATAACAAGGTTATAGCTGCCAATGACTGATTACTTACCATTGTTCTGTGCTATACTAAGTACTAATACTATATATGCATAAATTATTTTATTCAGTCTTTTTTTTTTTTTTTTTTTGAGACTGGCTCTGTCACCCAGGCTGGAGTGTAGTGATGTGATCTCAGCTCACTGCCACCTCTGTCTCCTGGGTTCAGGCGATTCTCCTGCTTCAGCTGGGATTACAGATGCCCGCCACAATGCCTGGCTAATTTTTGTATTTTTACTAGAGATGGGGTTTCTCCATCTTTGCCAGGCTAATCCTGAACCCCTGACCTCAGGTAATCTGCTTACCTTGGCATCCCAAAGTGCTGGAATTACAGGTGTGAGCCACCGCATCTAGCCATTTCATTCAGTCTTTACAACCACCCAATGAAATAGGAATTTTATTATCTCCATCTTAAAGAAGGGGAAGCTAATTATTAAGATGGAGCAACGTGCTCAAGTTCACACAACTTTGAAGTGATGGACTCATCTTTGAACTTAGGCAGCTTGATTGACATACAAACCAAGGATTCTTAAAGAGAATTAAAAAATAATCAATGCTATACAGTTTCTAAGTAAAATATGCTAAAACTTCTGTAAAAAAATCAAGTAGGTATTAGAAGTCACTATTTGGAGTCTTAAGTTTGTGCCTTGGTTCAGCCTCTTAGATTGGTATTACTTTATGTAAGTAGAAGCATTGAATATGTAATAATAACAATATAATAACAAAGACTGGGTGATTAAAAGAGATCGAAGGTAGAAGAAAGACTACATTACCTCATTTTTTATATCAGGGAATCCCTATATACTAAATATAAAATATGTGTTTAAAAATATAATGTATTAAGCAAACATGTTTTTAATTTTTTAAATAATTTTATATTTCAATGATCACCAATTAACATCTACTTGTCACCAGAAATATTTATAAGGAGGCCAACATTTTCTTCATCTTCTCCACAGCTTTTTCTTAAAGAAGTGAAACTGAATTTGATAATTTTAATACAATGACTTAAGATGTTTAACCACAATTTTATGTAACATTTTCAATCATTTATATTTCTATCTGCCTTTTTTTTTTTTTTACATGGAAACACATCTGAAATGATGCTCTTCAATTGTAAACATTTAAAAGATTTATAAGTTATTGTTACTGGCATACTTTTTTCCTCTTAGACAATTTTGTATGCTTGTATAATGTGTATAGTAAACATGCATAGTTTAATACGCAATACATTTATCTAAAAGATTTTATTTCCAGTGTGGAGACTGGATACCAAAAAGGTGGTATGTGTAGGCTGTTTTGAGGCTCCAGGCTCATAAGAGTGGGCTTTTCATGTTCTAGGAGATCTGCCTCTCCAAGGCCCAGCAAGAGAATCAACCGCAGGCAGCTGCAGCAGGGCAGTGGCAGAGTCAGGTGACCATGGATACTGGGATCCACTCTTTACCTAACTCCCAAATCAACAAAATCTTGTATTGTCAATCATGTCAACTTCTAGTATTTCAGGGCTCTATTTCTGGCTATGTTTGAAGCTTCCCTCACTCTCATTTGTTGATTATTAATCCCCAGACAGTTCCAAGTTTTTTGGTTCATTATCACATTTCATTTGGGGTTTCTTCCCATAAGGCTTTCTCACCCAACACTAACTGCACAGTTTTTCTCAATATATCTTTCACAAGTGGCTTCAGAGCTCTGATAACTTCACACAGGAGACAGTTGGGTGTTGCAGTTAGAAACAGTGCCATGGACTTCGGGGGAAAGGGTGGCTTTTGTTTTCATACTTGTTAATATTTACATCTTCCTCTGTTGGCACCTGACTCATCATGGTAGAAGTGATTAGGCTCATTTTCCCTAATGCTAATCACAAGAAAGAAAAAATGCCAGTATTCTTGTGTTTCTTCTGTTTTCTCTTCAACCTACATTTCTTCCTATCTTCAATCTACACCTGAGTTCTAAAATAACACTGGGCTGCTAATTAAAATCCAAAATAAAAACAAAAACAGTATAGGTGCTAAATATTATTTCTGTTTTTCTGAATCTCTGATTCATGGTTACCCTAAGAAGTAATATATTATTTGCCAGTCACTAGAGCTTTGGGGTAGAATCCTCAATCAGCATCGAGTTAAATAAACTTACTGCAATTAAATTTTCTGTGGTATCATAGAGATTTCCAAGCTGATCCACAACATGACTTTGAAGGCTTTAGGATCAAGATGAGGATGAACTGATCTCACTAAACCACAGTTGACTCTCACCAAAATTCCATTGAGTAATAGAGATGTGATTCTTTTTCCCATTAAATAAAATGTCTGCCTTAGCCGAACATAGTTAGAAACGAGGGCTACAGGGATATATTACACAGACCTAGATCATACTCTCAAGACTTGACAATCAAATAGGGCAGACAATCAGAAAATTAAAATCAAGGAAGATAATAGCAACAATGAAAAGAGATTCCGAACCCAGGAGAAGAATAACCCTACAAAAATTCAGGGGTCAGGAAGTCTTCTCAGGAGAGATGACATCTCAGCTGAAGATTAAAGTTTCCATGGGAATGACCCAGGTAAAATCTAATGAAATTCTCAGTGAGGAAATGATGTTTAAACTTCCCAGTTGAATTATTGTGAATGAAAGTGCCACCTCTTTTTCTCCTGGAACTTTTCTCCTCCCCGAGGCAATTATAGAAGCAAATTTTCCTGCAGAAAAAAAGAATCAATGTGTTGTTTTGAAACTTGGCTGCACCATCACAAAACCAGCAGCAGCCAAACCTACAGATAGAGAAATCTGTAAGGAGGAGAAGGGAGAGATAACAGAGGTAGACTGTCCCAAGAGGCCTATTTGTTCCTTGATAAAGCGGGAGGAAGAGAAAGAGATGAGAGAGAGAGAGAGAGAGAGAGAGAGAGAGAGAGAGAGAGAAGGAGGGAGGGAGAGAGAGAGAGATGGAAGCAAGGTCCCATATAAACGAATCTTTCCCCTGAGCAGCAGAGATGCAGAGCAAAGTTGCTGGGTTATCAGTGTTGTGAATAAATGGTGTCAGCTTAACATTTTCCTACTGGTACAGACAGAACACCCCTGAGAAAAAGACACTGATCTTAGTTTTGTTTATTTAATTGGGGGTGATGTCTTGCCAGGTTTTGATAAATGTGTTTAGAAAGTGAAAGGGATATGGTTATTGTGCAGCTTCTGCTTTTCGCAATGTTAGTGTTACCCGTCTGAATTACAGAGTGTGTCTCAAGTGGTGCATATTTAAAACACAAACCATCAGGCGATCATTACTGTGGCCAATGCCTATTAAGATATGCCTAGCGATGCCCCCTCAAACTTGCTTTGCCCATTAGCCCAGATCAGGCTGTGTTTATACAGGATTTGAAGAAATATACCCTATTTCCTGTAATAGCTGGTCACTGGTGTATGAAATTCCTTTTAGTGAGATAAACTTTTCATTCTGCAAGCTGCAGCTGAGGCTCAAAATGCAAATAGCCCTATGGAGATGAAGCTTTTGATTTTCATACTTTCCCATAAGTGAACTGAATGAAATGTTATCATTGAAGAGCATTTCCTTAAGAGCATGTAAGAATTGAAGATGCTTTTGTGTTTCTGTGTGTATAAAAGAAAGAAAGGAGAAATAAAGGGATGAAGTGGAGGAAGAGAGAGAGAGAGAGAGAGAGGAGAGTGGCCAAGTAGCAACAGTAGAAGGTGAAAAGTGAAAAGGGCCTCTTCTGAGTTGCCACCATGATTTTTACATAGGCAGAATGGTTGAATAGAGACCATCTGGAATTTAGATGAGGTAACATTAAATAGATCCATATATCTATATAGATACACACAGACACACACACATACCACAGAATATATATATAGATTCTCACACAAATATACCACTTAGTCGTGGGGTATCTTGGAGAGAAGGAAGATTTTATAGAAAAATGAAGCTGTTGGCAGTGTGTATACCCTTCCACGTCAGCATCACTATCCCACCTACTTAGGAGGCCTGTGAGACACTCACTTTTTAAGGAGTGTTGATAACAAATTGGTCAAAAAATTTTACAAAAAAGATGAGCTATGTGAGGTCCTTACAGCTGGAGAAAAGAGGATGGGGATGAAATGTCAGGAAGGGAATTCTGGCTCACTAAAAAATGAATCTTCCCTAAAGCCAACCCTTGAAAACACCTTTTCTGACATCTTGAAATAGGGAAACAGCTGAAGCAATGAAGTATCATGAAAATTCTGCTGACTCCAGACTCAGGCAAACCTAAATTTAAGTCTGTGTGCTACCATTTACTATTTGTTTGACCTTGAACCTGTTAAACTATCTAAGCCTCCGTTTCTTTAGCTTTGTAATAGATACATAAACTATCTAGATCATAAAAAGATTTGTTGGCCGGGCGCGGTGGCTCAAGCCTGTAATCCCAGCACTTTGGGAGGCCGAGACGGGCGGATCATGAGGTCAGGAGATCGAGACCATCCTGGCTAATATGGTGAAACCCCGTCTCTACTAAAAAAATACAAAAAACTAGCCGGGCGAAGTGGCGGGTGCCTGTAGTCCCAGCTACTCGGGAGGCTGAGGCAGGAGAATGGCGTGAACCCGAGAGGAGGAGCTTGCAGTGAGCTGAGATCCAGCCACTGCACTCCAGCCTGGGTGACAGAGCAAGACTCCGTCCCAAAAAAAATAAATAAAAAAATAAAAAATAAAAAAATAAAATAAAAAAATAAAAAAAAATAAAAAAATAAAAAATAAAAAAAATAAGATTTGTTGTGACGGAAGCTAAGTCATTACTACAGGAAGACATAGATCTAATTTAACTATTATTGACATCATCTTCATCATCAGACCAAAAACTCATCAGAAGATATCCACCAACTCCTAGCAATGCTTCTGTCGGGTGCTTTCAATTAGAGGCACAGCAAAAATAATAAGCAATTACTTTGTTTGAAAAGCTAATTCTAAAGCGCTGCTCTTCTGGGGAAGCAGGGGAGGCATAGTGAAGAATGTAAAGGCTTGCCCTTTTCAGTTCAAGCTGGTTCAAGTACTGATACCACAATCCCAAATTATTTAACTTCTTTGTGTCTTAGTTTTTTAGTTAAACATGTTTAATAATAGTGCTTACTTCATAGAATTATTGGCAAGGCTAAATGAGGTGATACTTGAAAAGTACCTGGCATAGGATTAGCACAATAAAAACTCATTTTTTAATATTGCTGGCCTCCATGTTTTGTTGCTTCTTAAGAGTAAACTTCACAAAAAGATGTTGAAAGATAAAACGTCCAATAGCAAGGGTTCCACAGAGAGGAATATCTGTCTTCATAGGCAGTTATTGCTTATAATCCCTGTGCTTCATTTTCCTGCCCTGCAAAATGGGCTTACCATGAGGCTGGTGAAAAGTAATTTCGGCTTTGCAATGAAAAGTAATTAATTTTAAATTAATAGCATAATATCGACTTCAGGATATAGAGGTAAGAGAGCCTGGTGGGGAGCAAGGAAGCAAGACAAGAATGGGAAAGGATCAGTGATGTTGAACTTTTTTTCATATAATTGTTGGTCACATGTATGTTTTCTTTTGAAAAGTGTCTGTTCACATCCTTCGTCCACTTCTAAATGGAGTTTTTTTTCTTATAAATTTATTTAAGTTCCTATAGATGCTGGGTATTAGACTTTTATCATGCATAGTTTGCAAAAATGTTCTCTCCTTCTGTAGGTTGTCTGTTTACTCTTTATTTTCTTTTGCTGTACAGAAGTTCTTTAGTTTAATTAGACCCCATTTGTCAATTTTTGCTTTTGTTGCAACTGCTTTTGGCATCTTCATCAGAATTGCTATTATTAAAAAGTCAAAAAATAACAGATGCTGGTGAGGTTGCAGAGAAAAAAGAAACACTTATACACTATTGGTGAGAGTGTAAATTAGTTCAACCATTGTGGGAGACAGTGTGGTAATTCCTCAAAGTCCTGAAGACAGAAATACCATTTAACCCAGCAATCCCTTTACTGGGTTATACCCAAAGAATATCAAACATTCTATTATAAAGACACATGCATGTATATTTTTATCTCAGCACTATTCACAATAGTAAAGACACAGAATCAGCCTAAATGTCCATCAATGATAGACTGAATAAAAGAAAACATGGTACATATACACCATAGAATACAATGAAACCATAAAAAGAATGAGATCATGTCCTTTGCAAGGACATGGATGGAAGTGGAGACTATTATAAGTGGGAATTCAATGATGAGAATATATGAACACACAGAGGGGAACAACAAATACTGAGGTCTATTGGAGGGTGGAGGGTGGAAGGTGGGAGGAGGGAGAGGATCAGGAAAAATAACTAACAGGTACTAGGCTTAATACCTCGGTAGTGAAATATCTGAACAACAAACTCCCATGATAGAAGTTTACCTATGTAACAAACCTGCACATAGACCCCTACACTTGAAATAAAAGTTTAAAAAATAACTGAGAAAGAAAAGTAACTCGTAATAGAGAATGATCAACTAGATATCACTATAAGGTGATATATGCTATACACTGGACAAGAAACACTGATGCTAACAGGGAAAATTGGGTGGGAAACACCAGCCACATACAGTATTCATTCCTCTCTTCAACATGCCAAACCCGTATGTGATAAGTCATAGCATACAATTTTTTCATAATCTCTTTGCAAATTTATTATAAATATTTGTCCAATTCTAAAGAACATCTCACTTACAACATCTGTGTTTTTATTTTTCTAGTAATGTGGTAAAGTCTTCCTCCCAGTGGAGGAGAGAGTAAAAGAGAGTAATTACAGAGTTTTTATATAAGGCAGTTGTTTCCAATATAATATAAACTCATAGGTCAAAAGAACACAAAAAGAATCAAACCAAAATTCTTTTCCTCCAATCACTTTATAAAACAATCAAACGCACCGTGTGTACTCTTCTTGTTGGCTGTTTAGGACAATCTTTGCATTTTTTTATTTATTTACAAATTTGTTTTCTTAATAGTATTTTAGGGGATATTCACTGTTTCAACTCAAAAATAAGTTAAGGCATCTTGACTTATGGTTGGAAAGCTGAAAGACAGTAAAAAAGAGGATAAGTCTAGGTTGCAGTGTTGCTGATGTGTAGAACATTATAAATGACAAATATCAGACTTCAGTGAAAGGCAATAGTATAAATGTACTAATTTTCCCATTTTTGTCATAGGAAGTCAACAACTACTGATTCATATTGAAATATATGAAAACTCATATGCAAACACATACCAAACAAAAACAACAATCCCCATAATAATGTGTTCTATCTATATACATATGTGTGTATCTACATAGATATGTATATATCTATATATAGATAGATATGTGTGTGTGTGTGTGTGTGTGTGTGTGTGTGTATTTCAGAGCTGTTAGTTGAAAGGTATAGCCTGTGAACCAAATTTGTTCTACCACTGGGTTTTTATAATAAATAAAGTTTTGTTTTTGTTTTTGTTTTTTTGAGACGGAGTATTGCTCGTCGCCCAGGTTTTTGAGACGGAGTCTTGCTCTACGCCCAGGCTGGAGTGCAGTGGCCGGATCTCAACTCACTGCAAGCTCTGCCTCTCGGGTTCACGCCATTCTCCTGCCTCAGCCTCCTGAGTAGCTGGGACTGCAGGCGCTGCCACCACGCCCGGCTAATTTTTTGTATCTTTTTTATAGAGACGGGATTTCACCGTGTTAGCCAGGATGGTCTCGATCTCCTGACCTTGTGATCCGCCTGCCTCGACCTCCCAAAGTGCTGGGATTACAGGCGTGAACCACCGCGCCCGGCTTTTTGTTTGTTTGTTTGTTTGTTTTTGTTTTTCACTCTGTCACCCAGGCTGGAGTGCGGTGGCGCCATCTCGGCTCACTGCAAGCTCCACCTCCGGGTTCATGCTATTCCCCTGCCTCAGCCTCCCAAGTAGCTGGGACTACAGGCTTCCGCCACCACGCCTTTTTTTTTTTTTTTCTTTTTTTTTTTTTTTTTTTTTTGTATTTTTAGTAGAGACAGGGTTTCACCATTTTAGCCAGGATGGTCTCGATCTCCTGACCTCGTGATCTGCCCACCTCGGCCTCCCAAAGTGCTGGGATTACAGGCGTGAGCCACCATGCCCGGTCATAAATAAAGTTTTACTGAAACACATTTACACCCATTCCTTTGTGTCTGTGGCATTACGATGCATAAAGCACTTGAATAATTATAATAGAGACTGTCAGGGGCCTGCAAAGCTAAAAATAATTACTATCTGCTCCTTCACTGACCCAGTTTCAGAAGAATATTTTAGAAGGTACTATCATTTATCAAGAATTATCAAGTTTTCAATCACTTTAGTTTCACTTCAGTTACATTTTTATTTTGTTATAGTCAAGTGAATATTATGCTTTTAGTATACATTTAAATATGAAATTGTGAAAAGATATATCAGATGATATACATTAGTTCTACCTGCACTAGAGCAAAGGAATGTGCAGAATGTTTAGCAAAAACAATCAGATGAACTGGATTTCTGTTGGGCTTTCTACTCTCTTTGCCCAGGTCTATCTTTTGTTTTTCTGGAAATAACAGCTTATATAAAGTTGGTGGCCAAGCCACCCTAGGCACTGTTGGAACAGAAAAACTTTCTTTACAACTGGTCATATTTTTGCTGCCTCTCTCTTTCTCAATGATTTGAGCACTATTTTCCAAGTGGAAGAAAATAAAATCTAGAATTTTCCTGATTTGAAGCCCTGATTATGTTGCTCTGTCTCAGCCATGTAATAAGCCTAATAATTCCCCAAATTCCTGTTGAATTCTGTCTCCAAATAAATGTTTTTCTTTTTAGGACTGATAGAAAGCCTCTTTCACTTTTTATTTTATGTTTTATTTTAATCAATCACTCAATCACTTGTTGAAACCCAGATAAACTAATCAGCATGTCATTTTATATTGCAGTTGTAAATGCCACAATTTATAGTGGAAAATTAGAAAATTTAATTTGAAATGTTTTAAGCTAAATGAAACGTCTATACTTCCTTTTCAAACCTTTTTGTGTTTCTTGTTTTTTTATCCAATCATACAAAATTTGTATGTAGATTTAGAAATAATAAAAAATGTGTTATTATGTAGAAGCGTATAATGGACTTGATATGTTTTGTAAAATCTCAGAAAATAAATGGTTTAACATATTTAGAAAGAAACTAGCTGACATAACTAATAATATTAATAATATTTAAAATTCATTTGTTACTCTCAGGTTAGAGTACCTATATTATGTTCTATACTCCCCATGGTTTAAAAAAATGAGACTATTAATGGATGCACATAGATTAAAAAAATAAAAATTTAGGATTAATACACATTCAATTTTTATGCACACTAGAGTACAATGCAAACAATTTAGATTTACTCTTGACAATTATTTCAATAATTATCAAAAACACATACAGATATTTCAAGGCAAACTTCTCCCCTTACCTTAAGATAGTAAACCTTGGGTTTTCCAAAAGTATTTGAGATGAGAAATAAAATACAGAAATTGATAAATGGTTTCCTATCATAGACATTGTTATATATGTATGTTTACACTGTACTAGAAGACTAATTAAATGGGCAACTTGCTCTGAGTAAAAAGAAGTGAATTTTCTGCTACAGAATTCCTACATATAAACATGTGGCTACCTCAGGATAATCTACCCTTAAAGACACAGCAAGGTAACATTAAGAAAACAACTGTGCTGGTTCCCAGGGACATCTTCCACTTAGTGGATAGTGGTGAAGGGGTTGCTAGACAACTCAAGTGTTACATTTGTGCTAATGTTATTGTGCTTGGAGGGTCACAGATACTTCATCACACAGGATGGAACAGAAGGGGTTCTGTTAGCAAACCAATCATCTGTAAAATAATTGACATTAGAAATGTATAAAACATCTGGTTGCAAATGGTCAGATATTTTATATATTTACTTCGCTTCTTCCTTATGTAATGAGCAAAATTTACATCAGGAAAGAGCAGAAAATGCAGCAATTTTAAGCTTTTGACTCAGGGGATAGATACTTAAGTATATACATACCCATTTTACTCCCCAAGATCAAGATATATGATATTTTCAGTACCCAGGAGGGATCCCTTATACTTCTTTCCATATCAATACCTCCCTAAAGGAAGCAGTATTTTAGCTTCTATTGCCATAAATTTATTATGCTCCTTATTGAAATGTGTATATATAAAAGCATGTTGCATATAATTTTTTGCGTCTGGCTTCTTTTGTTCAATGTAGTGCCTTTAAGATGCAGTTATTACATCTATCTGCATGTTGCCGTATTTTATTTTCTTTTTAAAACTGTATAACATTCATATACACTGAAATTTATTTATACATTCTGTTATTTATGAATATTTTTACTGCTTCAAATTTAAGTTAAGTAAAGCTTCTAGCTACATTCTGGTATATGTCTTTTTATAAGCAAATACATGATTTTCTCTTGGGTTCTTATTTACGAGTAAAATTACTCTTATAAATACTACCAGTTTTCCGTAGTTAGTTTTACTATCTTACACTGCTACCAGCAATGCAGCAGAGGTCCATGACCTTGACAACACTTGGAATTGTCAGTCTTTAATTTTAGTAATTCTAGCAGGTGTGGGTGGTTTTAATGTGTATTTTTCTGATAAGTAATGCCGTTGAGCACTGTGTTCATGTGATTACTATTTGGATATGCTCTTTTGTAAAGGTAATTACATCTGTTCATCTTTTATTGGGTTGTTTACGTTTTTAAAAATTGATAATTAAATTAAAAATTGATAGCTTAAATTCCAAATATGTGGGGATCTTCTCTTTAACTTTCTGTTATTGATTTCCAGTTCTGTTTTATTGCCACTTACTAAAAAGCAATTTATATTGAAAATCCTTTGATATTTGTTGATATTTGCCTTTTATATTTCTTGATATTAACCCAACATATGACCTGTTTTATTAAACATTTTGTGTGCACTTGAGAAGAATGTATATTCTGTAATTATTGAGTATAATGTTCTCAAAAGCAAAGAAATTGAGTGGACCAATACCACTATTCAAATCTTTTATATCTTTGATGATTTGTATCTGCTGCATCCATCATTTATTAAGAGAAGTTAATTAAAATATCCAACAACAGTTGTAGCTTTTTCTATTGTCTTTATTTCTATAAAATGTTGATTTTTACATTTTAAAGAAATATTATTAGTCAATACAAATTTTCAATATTGTAGTCTTCGTTTTTAATGTATTCCTTTCTAAAATGAAACATCTCTATCTATGTTTAATCAGATTTTTTCCCTTGGTGTCTTCTTTGATATTAAGAAAGCCACAGTGGTTTTCTTTTGATTAGTATGTTTCTATTGTCTACTTTCTACCTGTGTCTTTGTGTTTACAATGAATCTTTTTTTTAAATTATAGAAGTGGCCTTGTTTTTTTTTTTCTTTTTAACAATCTGATAATATTTTCTTCTAGCTATTTAGTCTATTTCTGTTTAATACAGTGATAGACTTGGTTTACCTCATCTTGTCCTTATTTATTTATCTATCCTTTACTGCCTTCTGTTAAATTATCAAATATGTTTACAGTCTGCTTTATTGCTTTTGTTTTAGTTATACCATAGGGTTTTTTTTCAGTATACCTTTTTGGTTGCTGTAAACACTATAATATGCAACCTAAATGTATCAAATTCTACATCAAATTAGTGCTATATTACTCTCAGTGCAACATGTAATTACTATTTACCTGTCTCTTATATATATGTTATTATCATATATTTTTCTCTATTCATAGTGTGACCATCATATGACATAGTTATTGTTTTGGCTTTAAATACTCAGTGGTATATTAATACTATATCAATAAGCTAAGTTGGAACTACATTTTCTAAAATTTTATTTCCTATATGGTTTCAGGTTAGGCTTGGCCACAAGAGAATCTTGTGTGATATTGAAAATGTGGGTGTGAAGCAGCAGCCATGATTCTAAGGTTGGTTAAGTGTCCTGGATGCTGCTGGAGCATGCATACCTCATGGCTAACCTACTGGGTCACATTGTGGCATGGAGACTTGTAATACAAAAATATTTATCTTGAGAGTTTGACATTAATGTCTAGCTACCAATATAAACGTTATCTAAATTTAAAGAACTAATTTTTCACTCATTTTGAAACATAATTCAGCAACAAGTATAAAAGGAATCACCTACAGATTACATGCATTCTCAATATTTTAATCAGGTCAGCTGTAAATGAAGTGCATATAAATTTGAGTGCATCCAAATACAGTGGATTTTGAGTCCCGACACTATATGAACTATATGGAGATTGGTTTATAAAATAATAGTTTATAAAACAATACCTTCCATTAATGAAAACACCATTTTGATTTGGTATGTAGTGCCCATACAGTTACGGGCTCTGTTGAACACTGAACATTGACCCAGGTATGTGGACACATAATATCTATTTAGAAGGGTAAATAACTTGTAAATTCATTACAACCAATCTGTTTCAGTAGAAAATATCATCTCTACCCTTTAATAGTCATCTGACAGATTTTACATTAATTTATTTTTTGTTTTCCTTCACTAGAATGTAAACTTCCTGGGAATCTGTTTAATTACTGCCATGTACTGCTATTTGTTTAATGCTTCATGTGTTGCAATTGTTTAATATTTTTAATGAATAGACAAAACTCTATTAAGGATTTCAAAGGGGTGTTATAGATCGAGTGTTTTTGTTCCCCTAAAATTCATATGCTGAAGTCCTACCCCACAATGTAATAGTAGGGGGTGGGGCCTTTGGTAGACAACTGCATCATGAGGGTACAGCCCTCATGAATGGATTAGTGTCCCTAAAAGAGAGACTCCAGAAAGCTCTGTTGCTCTGTTCAACAAGTTGGCTCTCTGCAACCTAGAAGAGAAGCTTTACCAGAACTTCTGCACTGTGATCTCAGATTTCTAGTACTGTGAGAAATACATTTCTGTTGTTCATAAGCCATTCAGTCTATGGTGTTTCATTAAAGAAACCTGAACTGACTAAGACAACGTGCTTAGTAGATTCTACTAATAAAAATTATTCTTAGACCTGAGCTGATAGTGCAACCACCATTAAAAATTTGGCAGTTGCTGCACTACGTGAGAAAAAGAGAGTTCTAGAGGAGTTTTAATTGACAGTTAAATGCCAGAACTATTGCCTGGCTCAACTCAACCATGAAGAGACCAGTAATACTGATCCTATAATTTTTGTGGAAAGTGGGCCAACTGGTAATACCTGGAAAACCGCATGAATAGCTACTCTACTGCATATACTCTTTGGGATATAAATACTTAATTGCCTGTAAGTTTTTGAAGATATTAAACATTTTCCAATACAATTTCAATGGCAACACAGTATCATATAATATATGTAATGTAATATCACATATGTCATATGGAGATATACATATATATATATACACATGCACACATATATCTGCCATGATTTATTTAACAATTATTTCCCTAGCATTTGTTTGCGACAAAATTTTTTCATTTCAGGCCGGGCACGGTGGTTCATGCCTGTAATCCCAGCACTTTAGGAGGCCGAGGTGGGCAGATCACAAGGTCAGGAGATTGAGACCATCCTGGCTAACATGGTGAAACCCTGTCTCTATTAAAAATACAAAAAATTAGCCGGGTGTGGTGGCATGCACCTGTAATCCCAGCTTCTTGGGAGGCTGAGGCAGGAGAATTGCTTGAACCTGGGAGGTACAGGTTGCAGTGAGCCAAGATCATGCCACTGCACTCCAGCCTGGGTGACAGATCGAAACTCTGTCTCAAAACAATTTTTTACATTTTAAATCACACTGAAATAAATGTTTTGTGCATAAATCTCTGCCCATATTTCATATTAACAATTAAGAAAAAAGTAAATAGGAATTTCCCTATGAAAGAATTATTAGGATATTTTTATGATGGTTTTTGAATGCCATAATATTACCTTACTCCATATTTATTTTTATTGGTTTATCTCTGCCACAGGACTGCAAAGAAGGATGACAGATTAGTTCTTTATTTATCTGAAACTCTTTGGATATAAGTTCTATGAATTTAATTCAAATAGCTAAAATTCCAAGTATCATTAAGGAAAAAAATGATAATCTGTTTGCTATATCATCTTTCTAAAATGTGTTATTCATCTCTTAGCTTATTTTGTGCTGTTTAACAAAATATCTGACACTGCATACTTTCTAAAGATGAGAAATTTACTGTCTCACAGTTCTGAAGGCTGGGAAGTCCAAGATCAAAGTGCTAGCAAAATCAATGGCTGCTGAGGGCTGCTCTCTGCTTCCAAGATGGTACCTTGTTGCTGCATTCTCTGGAGGGGAGGAATGCTGTATCCTCACACGACAGAAGAGCAGAAGATTAAGAGGGCCCAGTGTTGTGTGAAGCCTTTTATAAGGATGTTAATCCCATTCAGGGGGAGGAGCCCTCATGACCAAATCAATTCTTAAAGACCCCCATCTCTATCACATTGGTCATTAAGTTTTGTGGAGGCTAAAGCAACTCCATCTTCGATGCTAATCTGCTATGTTAACTTCTGATTAACCCTTGTTCTGGGACTGCCTCTAAGATTTCCATTGTATCTATTGTTCCTTGTGTAAGTGCGCTTACTTATGAGAAATCCTGTCCTTAGGTCAAATGATTTTGATGTTACCCTAAGTCTTACGCTTAAGCAATTGTCCTACATATCCCTTCTGAATCACTTATACCCCTTCCCTGTGATACAGAAGCCCTGGGTCTGCCGGGGCTTCTATACCACAGGGCAAGGGTATACGTGATTCCCAGATATCACGTCATGGGAATTCACTATCTTGTCTCTCTGCCACTCGAGACGTGAATATATCTTTTGTTTGTATGTCCCTATTAAATGCTTATTTCTCAGAAACTGGATATACCAGCCTCTTTCTTTGACCTCTCAGCTCTCCCTGGATTTTGGGGGCAAGTTTTCATAGATGAGCCCACAAGTTTCAACACCTGAATTTGGAAGGGGGCACATTCAAACCGTAGGAACATCTTTTCTTTAAAGGAGTATAAGGAACATATACTTACATCCTCTTAATGACTTGGGTTATCATTATGAAGATAAATGTGTTTCTCTTATTTTAATACGATTAAAACCAGACCTTTTTGGGGGGATAGCCAGCACTGAGCACTTTTACATCTGGTTACCTTGGAATATTGAACAAACAACTTAACCTTTGTTTGAATCTCAATTTTCTTTTCTGTAAAATGGAGACAATAATATTACTACAAGCAACCGATGTGAGGATTAGAAATCATACGGGAAAAGGCATGAAATCACAGCAGGCCCATTGTCGACGATAGCAAATGCCAGCTATGAAAATGGTGTTGCATTTGAAAACTACAGAGGCATGAAACTGTTTTTCCTTGGAATAAATGTTAACAGTATTTTGCAACTTTAACTGAAATGTTATTGGACATGTGTGTGAGTGTGTACATGTCTGTGTATATGTACATGCTGTATGTAAGTGTGTTTATGTATGTATTAGTGTATATATTTTCACACTCGCTGTTAGTAACGATCCTTCTTCTGGATTCCAGCACCACTTAAGTAGTCTCTCCTGGTGTTATTTATTATATTTAATCAACTGAAAGTTTGGAAACCAGAAAGCCCTTTAGCAGTATTGACTTGAAGATAAGTCCTCTAAGTAAAGTCAATAGACTCTAATGCTTTTGTTTTCCCACACTTTATTTGTTAAGTGTCCTTTGTACTCCATTTTTATGCTACTGATTGTATTTTGAATAAGTGAGGTTGCAAGATAGCTTAGTTTCCAATAAATAAATGACATTCAACTGTAAATATTGTAATATGAGAATTTGTTCATTTGATTTTAGTGTTTATTTTTAAAACCACTTTGTTGAGATGATTGACATGTAAAAAGCTGTACCTATTTAATGTATACAATTCGATAAGTACATGCCTGTGAAACCATCACAACTATCAAAGCCATAAACATATTCATCATCTTCCAAAGTTTCCTCCCAGCCCCTTTATTTATATTATTATGTTTGAAGGTAAGAACACTTAACATAAGATCTACTTTCTTAGTAAATTTTAAGTACGTGGTACAGTAATTGCTATACGATATTTATTCTTCAGTCCCTGAAAAACCAGTGTTCTACTAAAAGTTATCTGTCTCTAACTTATCTCAACCCTTCCGACCAAGATTTAAAAAATTAAGTAGGAGAGTGTATTCACCAATATTCTGAAGATTTCAGAGTCATGTTTCTGGAAAGCTCTAACTCTTCATTTACTGCCTTATTACTTACTTCCTTAAAGTTTCACGCCAGTGAACATTTTCAGATAATAACGTCTGTTTCACCAGGAAAAGACTGGTAAATTCTAGCTGATTTTAGAGCTCTTCTCCAGAGCAGTGTTGGGCCTGGGTGCCCCCCTAACCAGGAAGCAGTGGCCACTTATCTTCTAGCACTGCAGAAGCAGGACCAGCTACATAATTTGTGGAGTCCAGTGAAACATGAAAATGAGAGATTCCTTGTTCAAACATATGAAAGATTTCAAAATAGGGATAGTAGAGCATCAAATCAAGCACAGTTGCCCCGAAAGCTGGCCTTGTGAGGAGACACTTCCCAGGGTGGCCCTGGACTTTGCACCAGAGGAAGAGGTACAAGCTTTGCATCCCTAAACCACTGCTTTCTCCCAAGTTAGACCGTGTGCAAAGGAAAGGGGGATGAGACTATCGTCTACGGACTTTCAGCTATGCATCAGAGTTTTCTTGCATCTTATTTAATTCTTACAATAACTCTGTTAGGCAAGTCTTGTCAGCACATTTTTGCATATGTGAGAGTCCGAAAATTTGTTTAATTTGTCAAAGTCGTAAGTGTTTCTCTCTGGATCCCCGGCTTCTTCTGCCAAACTCCCTTTCTTGTTTCCAGAGACCGCTGGGCTGCTTTTTCGTTTACAAATGAGTATCTCTCTGAGAGAGTGTATTGGGCTGCTGGGCATTACAGTGTGGCTTGGATAACATTAAGTTCTTTCCTACCTCTGGCTTGGCTTTGGTGATTCTCAAACATAAAACTAAAAACAACTTAGCTCAGGATCTGTGTTATTCTAATGCTTTTCTATAACTAGACCAAGGATCTTATTAATTAGCAAAGATCTTCTTACTTCAGGGTTTTACACCTGAAGCCCATTAGCTGCCCAGGCTCTGTGTGTATAAAAATAAAGTAGCGCCTATTCACCCTTTCCTAAATGACTCCTGCGATTACTCGTCCCATGTTTCTATAAGCAAAAACTACCAAAAAAAAAAAAAAAATTATTCTCAAAGACCCCAAGAGCTCCTTTAATAAGTATAAAATAAATAAATAAATAAAAAATATACTTTTGAAATTATCTAGAAAGTTAAAACAAGCAAAATTATGTTACCATCTTCTTTGTATAGATACTACATCTATAGAAAATATACTTGAGTTCATATTAATTCTAAATAATGCCATTGTAACATCTATTTTTAAAAGGACCAAATTATTTAACAAAATTTAATCTTACAGAAAATTAAATTAAATAAAAACAATTTAAAATCCTTGTCACCAGAAGAGGAATTAAGTTATTTGATTCTTTCGAAAATTTCTGCCCATATACATGATGAAGCCAGTAAACTGCTAAAATGATCTAGAAAAAGCTGCTGGACATACTCTAAGTTACTTGACAGGAAAAAAAACAAAAAACAAAAAACTAGAATAGGATGTGTAAATTATTACCTAATGAAACCAGAAAATTCACTTTCACAAAATTTTTGAACCTTAATAAGCAATGCCTCTAATTATCTACACATGTTAGGCTAATTTGAAAGACTATTTTACTAAAAAATGGGGTAAAACCTTGATTGGTTATAGTTAAAATGAAACCTAAGTTTTCCTTCTACAGGATATCCTGAATAAGATTCACAATAAATAAGTTCAGTAATTAGATGTGTTTATTTGGTAGAAATACTGTGCTTTATTTATTTAGCTTGATGAAAATCCTAAAGTGCTTTTAAGTCCCGTTTATATATATATATTATTTTAGAGAAGGTATGTTGTTAATGACCTCTTGATGACAAACTCTCAGCACTTACAGCAAAAAAAAGGAAGTAAGAGTAGTCTGTGGTCACTCTGATTTTCATAAAACAAGCTTTCTTTGTCTGAATCGGGCAGCCAATGTATCAGAGGAGAACTATCTTTCTACATACAAATGGTTTGCTTTAAAAATTGGTATTCTTGTATTTCTTAGTTTCAGTTGTCAATTTTTGTTAACTTGATTTTCAGTTCAATTGGGAAGAAAGTAGAAGTAGGGATAATAACACCAGAGATAGTCCAATAAACACCAGTATATTAAGATATTATGAATGACTATACCATTGTACTTATTCACTTATTCAGTTTATATTTATCAAGAACCTAGTTTTGCCAGGCACGTGGATAAGAGCTGGGGGTGAAAAAGTAAATAAAACAGAGAAGTTACTATTTGCCTGAATCTTATGTTTCAGTGGTATGGAACATACATACATACATACATACATAAATGTCTAGGTGATTTTGTCTAGTGCTACTTTCCATGAAGATAGACAGGATGGTGAGCTGAGGATGACTTTGGAGTGAGTGAGAGAGAGAGAGAGAGAGTGTGTGTGTGTGTGTGTGTGTGTGAGAGAGAGAGAGAAAGAGAGAAATAAAGAGTGTGTGTGCGTGTGTGTGTGTGTGTGTGTAACATTTGTGCAGAGAGTAAATCACTTGGTTTCTTGATTTACTTGGTACTATGGTTTGATCATGTATCTTCAGGCATGTAGTAGAAACTTAATCCCCAATGCAACAGTGTTGGGAGGTGAGGCCTAATGAGAAGCAACTAGGCTATAAGGGCAGAGTAAATGAATAGATTAATGCTGTTATCCCGGGAGTGTGTGTGCAACATAGGGCAAGTCCTATCCCCTTCTACTTCCCATCACTCTCTCTCTCACCTTCTGAAATGGGATGACAGATGTAGAAGACTTGTGCCAGGTGCTTGCACCTTGATATCAGACCTCCCAGCTTCCACAACTGTGAAAAATATATTATTTTCTTTATATATTACCAAGTGTCTGGAATTCTGTTTTAGCAGTACAAAATTAACTAAGGCATTTGGCTAAGTGACCTCATACTCAAAGATCTTTGAAGTCTCTTCATTCCCTAAAATCACATGTTTCCTCCACGTTCTCACATGGCTATTTGAGTTTAAAGTAAGCACAGTACCCAACACCAGGGAATCTTTCTTTAGACTATGGAAGTGAAGACATTGCCACATAGTAGCTTGTCCACAAAAAAAAAAAAAAAAAAAAAAATTCACATGAGCCATCCCTACCTTAGTTTGCAGAGAAAGAAACAGGATCCAAACCTTGACTATAATGTTTGTTAATCAAGCTTTGTGCCAGGAACCTTGAAGGGATGTCGAAAAGGAGAAAGGAAAGTAGAATCAATCGACCATTAATCAATCAGTAAGCAAATGTGCGTAGAGTTCCTACTGTGTACCAGATATAGAACCTGAGCTTTAGAAGTGAAATTTTATGGGGTGTCTACATCAACAAAATGTATAGCCCTGGAGGTATCTATGAAGCTTTATGAACTTATGGCCACTGGAAAAGGAGAAGTGAATGTGAGAATATGGACACTATAAAATTAATATATTTTTTTAAGTTTCAATTTTTATTTTAGATTCAGGGGACACGTGTGGGTTTGTTAGATGGATACGTTGTGTGATGCTGAGGTTTGGGAAACAAAGGATCCTGTCACCCTGGTAGTGAGTATAATATTCAAGTTAGTTTGTCAACCCTTTTCTGCCTCCCTTCCTCTCTCCTCTAATAGTCTCCAGTGTCTATTGTTGCCAAAAGTATGTCCAGATGTTTTGCTCCTAGTTACAAGGGAGAACATGTAGTATTTGGTTTTTTGCTTCTGCTTTAATTTGCTTAGGATATTGGCCTCCAGCTGCATCCATGTTGCTGCAAAGGACATGATTTTATTCTTTTTTATGGCTATGTAGTGTTCAATGATGTATACGTACCACATTTTCTTTATCCAATCCACCGTTGATAGGCACCTAGGTTGATTTCCTGTCTTTGCTACTGTGAATAGTGCTGGGATGAAATATAAGTATATGTTTTTTTGGTAGAAGATTTATTTTGGGTTATACCCAAGGTTGAGATTATTGGGTCAAATGGTGGCTGTTTTAAGTTCTCTGAGAAGTCTCAAAAGTACTTTTCATAGTGGCTGAACTAATTTACAGTCCAAGCAAGGTATGTAAGCATTCCTTTTACTCTGCAGCCTCACCAGCATCTTTTTTATTTTTTTTTAATTTTTAAACATTTTAGTAATAGCCGTTCTGACAGGTGTGAGATACTTATCTCATTGTGGTTTGAATTTGAATTTCTCTGATGATTAGTAATTTTGAGCATTTTTTTTTCATATGTTTGTTGGCAGCTTATATGTTTTCTTTTGAGAAGTGTTTTTTCATGTTTTTGCCCACTTTTAACGGGGTTGTTGTTTCTTGCTTGTTAAATTGTTTAAGTTTCTTATAGGTTCTGAATAGTAGACCTCTATCAGATGCATAGTTTACAAATATTTTCTCTCCTCCTGTACGTTGTCTGCTTACTCTGTTGTTAGTTTCTTTTGCCGTGAAGAAGCTTAGGTTAAACTTGTCCATTTTTGCTTTTGTTGCAATTGCTTTTGAGTACTTAGTCATAAATTCTTTCCCAAGGCCTATGTCCACAATGGTTTTCCTGGGTTATCTACCAAGTTTTTTATAATTTTAGGTTTTACATTTAAATCTTTAATCCCTCTTGAGTTGATTTTGTATACGGTATAAGGAAGGGGTCCAGTTTTATTCTTCTGCATTTGGCTAGCCAGCTATCTCAGCACAATTTATTGAACAGGGAGTCATTACCCCATTGCTAATTTATGTTGACTTTTCCAAAGATCAGATGGCTGTAGGTGTGCAGCATTATTTCTGGATTCTCTGTTCTGTTTCATTGGTCTATGTGTCTGTTTTTGTATTAGTGCCATGTTGTCTTGGGTTACTGTAGACTTCTGATTTAAAGTCAGGTAATGTGAGTGTGATGCCTCCAGCTTTTTTTTTTTTTTTTTTTTAAGCTCTTTTTTGTTATTTTTCAGTTCCATGTGAATTTTAGTCTACTTTTTTCTAATTTGTGAACAATGATATTGATCATTTGATAGAAATTGCGATGACTCTGTAGACATCTTTGGGCCACGTGGCAAGTTTAACAATATTGATTCTTCCAATCCATGAACATGTGATATTTTTCCACTTGTTTGTGTCATCTATGATTTCTTTTAGCAGTGTTTTGTATTCTCCTGGTAGAAATCTTTCATCTCCTTTGTTAGATGTATTCCTATGTATTTTTGTGTGTGTGGCTATTGTAAATGGGATTGTTTTCTTGATTTGATTCTCAGGTTGAACATTATCAGTGTATAGAAATGCTACGAAGTTTTGTATGTTGATTTTGTATTCTGAAAGTTTACTGAAGTCATTTATCAGTTCTAGGAGCTTTCTGGCAGTCTTTATGATGTCTTAGGTATAGAGTCAAATGATCAGTGAAGAGAGATAGTCTTATTTCTTCTATACCTATTTTGGATATCTTTAATTTATTTCTCTTGCCTGATTGCTCTGGCTAGAACTTCCAGTACTGTGTTGAATAGGAGTGGTAAGAGTGGGCATCCCTGTCTTGTTTCAGTTCTCAAAAGGAAATACTTGCAGCTTTTGTCCATTCATTATGGTATTGGCTTTTGGTTTGTCATAGTTGCTCTTATTTTTACGTATTTTCCTTTGATGTCTAGCTTCTAAATGGTTTATATCATGAAGAGATAGTGGATTTTATCAAAGGATTTTTTTCACATCTATTAATATTATCACATAATTGCTGGTTTTAATTCTGTTTATGTGGTGAATCACATTATTGATTTACATATGTTGGACCAAACCTGCATCACAGGATTGAAGACTACTTTATCATGGTGAATTACATTTGGATATGCTGCTGGATTCAGTTTGCTAATTTTTTTTTGAGGATATTTTAATCATTTTCGTCAGATTATTGGCCTACAGTTTTTGTTTTTGTTGTTGTTTAGTTGTATCTTTGCCAGGTTTTTGTGTCAGGATAACGCTGCTTTCATAGAATGAGTTTGGGAGGAATCCCTTCTCCTCAATTTTTTGGAATAATTTTAGTAGAATTGGTACCAGTTCTTCTTTCTTTGTCTGGTAAAATTTGACTGTAAATCCGTCTCCTCTGGGGCTTTTTTTGGTTGGTAGGATTTTTATTACTGATTCAGTTTGCAGAATTTGGTATTGGTCTGTTTAAAGTTTTAATTTCTTTCTGATTCATTCTTGGGATGTCGTGTGTTTCCAGGAAATAATCCATTTCCTCTAGATTTTCCAGGTTGTGTGCATAGAGGTCTTCATAATCCTCTCTTAAGATCTTTTGTATTTCTGCCGGATTGATAGTAACGTTACCTTTGTTGTTTCTAATTGTGCTTACTTGGATCTTCTCTCTTTTTTTCTTTGTTAATCTGGCTATCTATCTACTGATCTTATTTATTTTTTCCAAAGACTGACTTTTGGTTTAGTTTTTCTTTGTATGAATTTAGGGGTCTCAATTTCACTCAGTTCTGCTCTAATTTTTGTTATTTATTTTCTTCTGCTAGCTTTGGAGTTAGTTCATTCTGGTTTTTTGTTTTCTAGTTCCTCTAGGTGTGATGATAGATCATTAATTTGAAAATTTTCTAACTTTTTGAGACCTCCATTTCATGCACAAACTTTTCTCTTAATGCTGCTTTTGCTGCATCCCAGAGATTGTGGTATGTTGTGTCTTTGTTTTCATTTATTTCACAAATATTTTTGATTTCTGCCTTGGTTTTATTGTCTACCCAAAAGTCAGTTAGAAGCATGTTGTTTAATTTCCATGTAATTGTATGATTTTGGGAGAGATTCTTGTTGTTGATTTCTGTTTCCATTCTATTTTATTCTAAAAGTATGGTTGGTATAATTTTGCTCTTTAAAATTATTGAGACTTGCTTTATGGTTGAGTATGTGGTTATTCTTAGAGTATGTTCCATGTGCAGATGAGAAGAAGGTATATTCTGTAGTGGTTGCATGCAGTATCCTGTAAAAATCTATTAGGTCCAATTAGTCAAGTGTCACATTTAAGCCCAGAATTTGTCTGTTACTTGTCTGCCTCAATAACCTGTCTAACACTCTCAATGAGGTATTGAAGCCCTCAACTGTCATTGTGTCTTTAAGTCTTTTTGTAGGTCTAGGAGTAGTTATGTAGCAAATCTGGCGGCTCCAATGTTGGGTGCATGTATTTGTAGGATACTTCAAATTTCTTGTTAAATCAAATTCTTCATCATTATGGAATGCTTTTCTTTGTCCTTTTTCATCGTTGTTGATTTAAAGGTTTTTTTAATAATATCAGACTAGTGACCCCTGCTCTTTTTTGTTTTCCATGTGGATGGTAGATATTTCTTCAACCCCTTTCTTTGTGCCTATGTGTGTTATGTGGGAGATTGGTCTCTTGAATATAGCAGATGGATTTTTAAAATCCATCTTGCAATTCTGTGTCTTTTTGATGAGGAATTTAGACCTTTTATGTTACATGTTAATATTGATATGTTCTTTCATTTTCATGTTTAGAATTCCCTTAAGAATCTCTTGTAAGGCTGACCTAGTGGTAACAAATTCCCTTAGCAATTGCTTGATTAAAAAATATTTTATTTCTTTTTCACTTATGAATCTTAGTTTGGTGGGCTATGAAATTTCTTGGTTGGAATTTCTTTTCTTTAAAAATGCTCAAAATAGATGCCCAATCTCTTTTGGCTTATAAAGTATCTGATGAGAAATCTGTTATTAGTCTGATGGGGTTCCCTTTGTATGTAATCTGACATTTTCTTCTAGTTGCTGTTAAGACTTTTTTCTTTGGCATTTGACCTTGAACCGTCTGGTGACTATATACTTTGATGATGTTCATTTTATATCTCACAGGTGTCCTCTAGGTTTCTTGTATCTGGATATATACCTCTCTAGAATTTTAAGGAAGTTTTCTTGATTTGTTTCTTCGAATATGTTTTCCAGGTTGCTTACTTTTTTTCCTTCCCTCTCATAAGTGTCAATAATTTATAGAATTGGTTGCTTTACATAATCCTTTATTTCTCAAGCACTTAGTTCATTTAGAAAAATTGTTTTTCTTTATTTTTGCCTTACTGGATTAGTGTGAAAGACTGGTCCTCACGCACTGAATTTTTTTCTTCTGTTTGGTCCACTCTATTGATAAAACTTTCAACTGCATTTTGAAATTTCTTATGTGAGTGTTTCAATTTCAGAAGTTCTGATTGATATGTTTCTAGAATGTTTATGTTTTCCTTTATTTCCTCGATTGATTGAGAAGTTTCCTTGTGCTGATTTTTGGCCTTATTTTGGATCTCATTGAGCTTCCTTGTAATCCATGCCTTGAATTATTTTGTCTGGCATTTCTGAGTTTTGATTTTGGTTAGAGACCATTGCTGGAGATTGAGTATAATCTCTTGGCAGTGTCACTACATTCAGATTTTTCATGATGCCAGAATTCTTGTGCTGGTTCCTTCTTACATGGAGGTGCTAGCACTAACTTTTATAATTATTTTAATGTGGGTAGAATTTTTTTTCTTTTTGTCTGTAATATCATTGAGTGTGTGTTTTTTCTTTCCCTTTCCCTTTCTCCCCATCCCCAGGGGGTGTGAATGTGGGGAATGTTGCATAGAGTCTTCAGCTTTGTTTCTGTAGCACTATGGATGTGTTTCAGCTGGTTTGACCTACCCACTGGGTTATGCAGTTTGACCTACAAGCCAGTAGATAACACTTATGGGTAAGATCTGACTGTGGCCAATGTGGCTGGGTATACCTTTGATCCTTATTTACTGGGAGAAGCTCTCTATTTCTGTGGAATGCACAGTGGTCTGAGCTCCCTGCTCATCCCTGACAGGTGGTAGGGACAGAGGGAAAGTTATACAGGGCCAGTCTGAGCAGACTAACCTATAGGTCCCTTGATGGCAGGCACAAGCCCTAGCCCTAAGGGAGAATCCAGTGGGAAATCACCAGTTGTCCAGAGGTGTGCTTAGGCTTTGAACTGGGAAACTTCCTCAACTGTCAATTCTTTACATGGGGCAAGTGGGTGGCCTAAACTCCTCATTCAGGGGGGTGGGTGCTCCAGATGCCTGGAGACCTACACAGGGATGAACTATAGAGGGCCCCACTGTACCACAATCTGCATAGGAAGGCTAGGGTGGCAAAGGCTGCTAATCTAGGAGAATAGTGCTTTAAATGCCTGGAGATCTTCCTGGGCATGGAGCAGAGAGGGCTCTGTTGCATCACAATCTCTGCTCAGGAAGGGTGGGGCAGCTCAGGCTGCTGGACCAGACAAGCAAGTGTTTTAAATGCCTGGAGATCTGCCTGAGTATAGAGCAAAGAGGTTCCTTTTCCACCACTCTCTATGCACAGGCTAGAGTGGGATGGCTCAATCTGATTATCCAGTTTGTAATTGTATGCTACCCCCACCCACCCACCCACACACAGGCTCTCACACCCATGCATGCCTGCATTTACACATACATGAGAATCAGAACTACTTTTCCTGCATTTTTACCTCCTTAGGCATAGATTTTAACCAGTAGTGCACTAAACACTGTTCCTACTAGTGCGTAATTACTATATTTTCAGAAATTTTTAAAGGTGTTTTGTGTCACATTGCTAGGTTGAAATTGGTCATGGTAGGATTATTTACAGATGGCTAATCTACAGACGGTACAATTCACAGCTTGTCCTCCAGGTAGCCAGTTATGGTTTTACCAGCACATCATTAGACTCTAAGCATCAGGAAGGGTCTCTCTTTCTTTCTTTTAGCACTTGTAATACTTATCATGGCAACAAGTAGCACATAGAAAAAAAAAAAAAAAGCAGTATTTAGGGAGTATTTAGGGAGTGACCACTATTTAGGTTATATTAAATAACCTAAATTAAGTAACCTATATTAAGGTAGTATTTAGGGAGTAACCACTATTTAGCAGTGTTTACGGATTGGTTGCTCCCTAAATACTTCCTAAATAATGCTTTTTTGTGCTGCTTGATGCCATGAGTTTAGCCTAGATAGATAAATAAATTTGTGGAAAGGAAAGACACTTACTGCTTTGCACTGAGGCACCAGTTTTTTCAGGAGTTCCCAAGAGAAGATAGGCCCTTGAAAGTTTTTCCAGAGGGGTTGACCCTCTTGGGCTGCTCTCTGGCTGGTTTCCTAGGCCATTGACTGCTGCTTCATGCTCAGCACTCCCCGCTGACATCTGGGGGAATCGAGTTGGCAGTGCACATGCTAAATGTAGGCCAGAAGCCCACAGAGTGCATAATTATCCTGCTGGTGCTGTTTCCTGAACTCAGAACGGTTTTCACACATTTTCATATACTAGGTGTATTGGACAACATGCACCTCGTGCCCTAGTTGGATGGAGGTTTTTAAAGAAAGTGCTATTGGATTGGTGGCTTCTCTACTATAATTCTTTAAGGAATTTTACTTAGCTACACTCACATTTTAATCCTATCCTTAGAGTTCTATCCTAAGTGACATCTGGCATCTTTTTCTTTCTCATTCTGTTTGCTATAATAATTCCAATGTTTAACATTGGGTCTATTAATATATTTCCCAGACTAGTAACTGATTTGTGCTTCTCTTTATTCCATGCTCATCTAGTGTGGATTGTTTTGGAGTTCAGGGAAACAGACTATGTCCCAATGTCAGCACTTTTTCAAGATGTGACTTTGGGGAAATAATTAAATCCTGCTGTCTGTGAAATGGGTGTCAAGATTTCTTTCCAATAGGCCTCTTGAGGAAATTGTGCAAATAAGTGAGACCATGTGAGATGTTTTATACTTCCTGAATAATACAATGCATACATGGAAATACAAGAATGCCATTTCGAGATTTATGCAAAGTTCTTTTTTCCCTCACAGTTTCTTCTCTACTTGGATATTCCAATGCATCTTGCTGCCTCTCTTGACCACTCCTATGTTAAACCATTTGCTGCTCTTATGCAAAGTGAGATTCCTGTTCTGCCACTTAGTGTTGCTTTCAACGTCAATCTGTTCAAATCTATTGACCTTGTTTCAGTATTGTACTGAAAATATCATAACTGGCCGGGCGTGGTGGCTTATGCCTGTAATCCCAGCACTTTGGGAGGCTGAGGTGGGCAGATCACCTGAGGTCAGGAGTTTGAGAGCAGCCTAGCCAACATGGTGAAACCCTGTCTCTACTAATAGTACAAAACTTAGCCAAGTGTGGTGGTGCACGCCTGTAAGTAATCCTAGCTACTCGGGAGGCTGAGGAAGGAGAATCGCTTGAACGTGGGAGGCGGAGGTTGCAGTGAGCTGAGATCAGGCCATTGCACTCCAGCCTGGGCAACAAGAGTGAAACTCCATCTCAAAAAGAAAAAAAAAAGAAATTATCATAACTAAGTCTTGAAATGGTCTCCTCAGAATAAGACATGGGGTTTCTAACAACTCTTTCTCCAACACCCTGCTCTAACCACCAACTCAATGAGATCTTTTGCAAGTCTCACACAAACTAAGGTGTGTGTGATCTGTATTACCCTGCTGCACTGGCTTCTGATACCATCTGCTTCACTGGTTCAGCAACTGAAACCTGGAATGGACTCTTTGACTTCTTGCCAGTGACATTCAATAGGAAGAAAAAAATAACAAAAGAGACTGTAGAGCAAAACGGAATGAGCAGCACCTGGGGATAATGTTGATGCGATTGCACAACGTTTCTTGTTTGCTGACTAGTTTAAATGGAAATTTCAAGCTGCTCCTCTGAATAAATGTTTGTGTTGTTGTTTTCCAGTCTTAACATGGCCTATTCGGTTTCTTTTGACTCTCACTACTTTGTATACGACTTCTGTACCCCTTATTTTTCCAGCTTTTGCTAAACATAGAAAAATGAATGATTTTTAACAACCAGGGACTACAGCAGTTGAGTTTAATTTCACTTTTATTTGGTTATAAGGATTCAATCCACTAGCCTGCTAACCCCATCCATCTCAGTCTTCTTCCTACTTTTCAGTTAGATGGTCAAGCCATGAAGTGACTGCATTCTTTTGGCCTCCTTGTTTAAGAATTTTACTTCCCTCATTTGCATAATTTATTAGGATGACTATTAGTCTGTTCCTGCGTTGCTATGAAGAGATACCTGAGACTGGGTAATTTATAAAGAAAAGAGGTTTAATTGACTCACGTTCTTCATGGCTGAGGAGGCCTCAGGAAACTCACAATCATGGAGGAAGGCACCTCTTCACAGGGCAGCAGTAGAGAGAATGAGTTCCAGCAGGGGAAATGCCAGATGCTTAGGAAACCATCAGATCTCCTGAGACTCACTCACTATCACAAGAACAGCATGGGGGAACCTGCCCCCGTGATTCCATTACCTCCCACCAACTCCCTCCCACAACACGTGGAGATTATGGAGATTACAATTCAAGATGAGATTTTGGTGGGTAAACAGCCAAACCATATCAATGACCAATCATCCAGATCAGTCACAGACTTTCTTGGATTTATTACTAGAAGCCCAACATTCTGGAAAAACCTCAGTCCTGGACAAGCCTAGATGGTTGATCACCCTACTTCAGATTCATCAGCTGAGGAATATGAAATGAATGTTACATCATACTTTGCTCCATTCAGTCTTTCAGTTGAACTTAATCTTGTGTTTCCTACCAGATGGATAAACAATAGCCCGTCAATCACATTTAGCCTCAGACCCGTTTTAGTACAGCCTATGACCTAAGAAGTTTTTTTTTTACAATATTAATGAGTTGATTTTAAATAAAATGAATATAAAACAGAGACCATGTGGCCTGTAAAGTGAAACATTCACTCTCTGGTCCTTTACAAAAAACGTTGCTAATCCATGGATTAAACACTTCTTCCTTTGTAATGCACCAAGTTTTGGGATTCTTAACTGAAGTCTATTTTGCTAATGAGATGCAGGGAGAAAATAGTGATTGTTAAGATTATTGAAAGCAGGTTTTAGGAATGACTGTCACACCATTCCTTTAATTGTTAATATGTTGTTTATTATTCTGAAGAAAAAGGCAAGTAGTGTATTTGGAGCAGAAATGGCACAAAGTTTTGTTAAGTTGTTTTTAATTAAAGTTAACAATAATAACCAAATCATAGCCACTGCACATATGTGGCTAACAGCTTTTCAATATATATTGTGAATGATCTCCCAATATCTATATGTTATAGATGATTAGTCTGAACCCATAAACCTTTCATAGCAAAGAGAAAACATGTGTTCCACATTTGCCCAATCAGACTGAAAGAAAGGCTCGACATTCTGTGGATATTAACAAAGATGTATGCGCACCTGGAGCATGCACCTGGTGATTGCACCTGTGCTTAAGTTTAAAAATTTGATACATCAAGGGAGTTTCTACCTGTCTCTACATTGTCTGTGAAATAGGCTTTTCCTTTTTTCTTTTTTCTTTTCTTTTCTTTCTTTTTTTTTTTTTTGTTTAGCTCAGACCGTAGAGAGAAATGAAATCATAGAAATTGAAGCCTGTTGAGAGAGTTGACTTTCTGTTGCAACTGTGACCACACGAGAAGTTTGCTTTGTATTCTTAACATCAGAATAATTCTTATTGAATCAGATCTTTTTGTTATCTCTTTCTTACATTACTCAAGAGTAACTCTTTCATAATTATAACACAAAACTGCCTGGTGTAACTTTTCCCTTGTTACTCTAATAAAGGTATCTGTAGCCTGTTAAAACAATTAGAAGTTATTCATCTATGATACCTATTTCATTTTGTATTCTTTCCAATGTAATATTTTAAAAAATCATATACAAATCCCTAAAGTTCCCAAATGCTTTATTCTGAGACTACGGACATACTTTCAATTCTAATGAGAAAGGCTTTAAACAGTAGAATTGCAAAGGCTGTTTTTGTTATTGCTCTTTTAAATTTGAAGTAGAGATAGCCTATCTCCATTCTTTGTACAGTATCCTCTGCTGATGCTCCCATGTGGCTTTGTGTCTAACAATGATCCATAGCCAGGATACCCACAGGTAAGAAGGCTCTCTCTTCCTACTTCTCTATATTCTCTAGCTAAAACTGTTTTCACATTTGCCAATGGCATAAGAACCTACTCTAATACTGAGGCTGTAAACCAGTGATCAGTTGATTCCTAGTGAGTTCATAAACAGGCTTTAAGAAGTATCTTGAAAATGTATGCAATGAATATGTTCATTTTGGGGGAGAAGAGTACGAGCTTTGGTAACATTCTCAGAGGGAACCTTGATAAATACAGGTACAAGACGGTTTTAAACCATTCAATCTACAGATGAATAAACTGAGGCATCAGTGACTCTGGGACTGATCATTATCACCTAAGTAATAAAAAGTAGAAGACCAAAATGAAGGATATTTTTCTTCTAGTCTGAGGTTCTTGTTGTTATCACTGGAACATTTATGTGGCGGGGGATCTGTGGGGTGTGGGTGAGTGAAATATTTCTCAGATACATACTTCTCTCAACTCGATGTGAGTCTCAGTGTAGGGTAGGCTTCCCAGAAATGCGAATGATTTTTACATGTGGCTTGGGAAACCAGTCTTGTTCTTCCATATGTCCAAGCCCGGTATATGATAGAATTGTGCTCACTGTTATAGTGAACACATTATCAGATGATGTCATAGCTTTAAATATTTAAATTGAAACCTACAAAATTCAAAGTGTAGCTTAAAAATTAGCTATTATTTAAGTTGCCATCTGTAGATAAGTTGAAACCCGTGCCAGTCTAATTAGCAATCAGGAATATGGTAATTGCCTTTGGCATATGAATGTGGAGAACTTCCCCAGAGTTAAATAATGCCAAGTTGTGCATTTCTGAGTCTTTTTTTTTTCAAATTGACAATGTTAATATCCTAATAATATATTACTTGGCATTCTGTTTGAGGCTTTAAAGAGAGTTTTTGTTTTCCTTATTTAACAGAAGAATATAATCTATCAATCAATCTATTATCGTCTGTCTCTCTTAGGTGTAGAGCAAAGTGTGTTAACTTGGGCTCTCTCAGCATTTTGGAAAAGAAAATTCTTTGTTGTGGGACTGTCCTATACAATGTAGCAGTATCCCTGGCCAATACCCACTAGACACTAGAAGCCTCCCACCCGCAACTAAAACCTAAAATGGCTGTAGACATTGCTTCCAGATGAGAAAACAGGTATAGTTGTATTTATTCTATAAATGGTGACTTCTTGAACATAATAAAGCATGTGATTAATGCTTCTAGGAAACTGGCTTCCCAAAGTTAACAGAAAAAACATGGTAGGGCTCATGCTTAGTTTGCAAGACCCACTGGTGATATCGTATTGTTTCTAGAAATAACACTGTATTCTTCTTTGATATATATGTGCAACATGTTTTATATTTATAGGAATAATTATTACAGTTTATTGATTTACTAACTTGTTTTACTATAAGTGTTCAACTTATACATGCTTTATATTTTTCCCTTTATTCATTTTCACAATTAAAATTCCTTTCACATAATAACATGTGTGTGTGTATATATACATACATTAGCAGAATAATGATAATTATGAGATATTTCACAATTGCACAGGGTAAGTCTTCATTGACGTATCAGCTGTTTGTGGTTGGATGGATGCTCTCAGCTGTCAGAATGACCGTCTCTTTGGGAGCATGTAGATGTTTACCTGGGTGTGGGCCCTGGCCTCTGCAAAGTTTCCTCTCTCTATGCTGGGAGTTGCTAGAAAACAAGGAGGTAGAAAGGACCATTAAGAGGAGTAAATAAGTATTTTGTCACACTGCTAGGCAATCTTGCAAAAAAGCCTCCATTTCCATCACCTATTTTTCTTTTAAAGTTACATTTCTATTTAGCTTTTCAGACACTCCACTTTCAGGTACATTTTCAGGAACGTGTTTTGTAAGAAAGTAGAGAGCTGCTTTTATTTTCTTTGTATTTATGATAAAAAATACTCAGCAGATACAGATAGTTTTATTAATATATATACATGTTTTCTCTTTCCCACTATCCCTTTTTGTTCTGGCCAGGCCATGGAGATGTCCCAAATTCTCTTCTAGATTCAGCCTTGATATTATGATCCTTAATCTGATAGTGACCTCTCAAGTAGCAATTCTCAGTTGTTTGGTTATGAAAAAGCCCCCTCTTTGTAAACTAGTATCATCTTTCTTTGTGTCACCTTGTTGGAGGAGCAATGGAATCTAATTATCCTTTACAATGATTTGTGAAGTAGCAAATGGGTTTGACATCTGTTCAGCAATTCTGAAGACAGCCCATTTTTATTTTTTCCCCCTGTGGAGCTAAAGTCATCATAGATTGTGTCCTTTGGCCTTCCTTTGGTTCTTTGTTATAGCCTTGTGATAGTCTAAGCAAAGTTGATTTAAAAAACTAACAGGAGAGAGAGGGATGAGAATAGGAATTACCTTTTATTATAGTGCAAGAAGAACCAGTGTTTGGCCCTAAGCATTTCAATGAGAGATCAAGATAATTAAGCAATCATTGCTGTTATAGCAATATTTGCTATTAATTAAACTATATTTTTGAGCCCCTATTATGTGCCATATATTTTTCTAGGCATGGAAGATGAGGTTATGAATCATGTACATAATTTCCTTGCTTGCACAGAGCAGCTAGACAATAAAGAATGAAAGCAAAAATATTAGGTTCATGCAAAAGTAATTGTGGTATTTACCTTTGAAACAATGGCAAAAACCACAGTTACTTTTGCACCAACTTAATACAAGTAAGACAATCATTGATAGTGGAAATTACTGTAAAAAGAGTAAAGGAGTCTACTATGATGAAGAGGGGGACATGGGATGTTCCTTCAGAGGATCAGGAGACAACATTTAAAATGAGTTTTGAATAAAAACGAGTCAGACCTGCAAATGCTGGGGTGGTTGAAGGGGATCAGAATATGCCACCCCAAAATATGCTACTTTGGCATAAGGATTATTTTGTGTGAAGAGCAATTGAGAAAGAACAGACACAAAATGCTCTGCCCTCTCACTTTCTGTCTACATTTACCTTTGTAAAGGTGACAAATTTCCATTTGCAAAGGTATTCCCCTCTCCAATGCTGTGAAAAGGATATTCTTGATCACGGAAGAAGACTCTTATCACAGCATATGACACCAAAGTGAGTCTGCATAACAACCTTTATTAAGCCACCTTTTTCTATCATATATTTCCTGATCATCTGCCCACAATTTACCATCCCTGGAAGTCCAATTCCCACCTTTCTTTGTCTAGTCACTTGTCCACAATTTATATCCCTTTGTTAGAATGGTATATAAGCTCCCAGTTCAACTGTTTCTTTGGGTTTTGTCTTTCTTTCTGTGTAGCCCCCATGTGTGTAAAATAAAAGCAATTAAATGTGTATGACTTTTCTCTGAATTTGTCTTCTGTCAATTTAATCCACGACTGCAATTTCAAAACCTAAGATGGTAGAGAAAAGTCTTTTTTTTTTCCTTTCCCAAAGCAGGAAAATATTCGCCCAAAGAAATAAGTGCATAGTTCTGAGCCAGGAGCAAACTTAGCGTATTTAAACAGAAAGAAGTAAGACAAGCAAGGTTTGAAAAGTAGATAAGGGCTAGATCAAGGATGGTTGGATAGCTTATGAAATGATGATTGGGTTATTGAAAAACATGCTCATTTATTTATTTTGGTCTAAAGTGAGAAGAAACTATTGGAAAAACTAAGCAAGAAAATAACATAAACCTTATTTTATTTATTTGTTAAGACATCACACTGGCTGTTCTGAGAAGAATGAATGACAAGAGACAAAGAATGAAAGGAAGGCAAAGATTCTGGGAAGATGATGTTAGGACTCAGAAAACAACACCCCAAAATAAAAGCCTCAGAAGCAAAAGTTTTTCTCTGATCTTTTCCTGCACTCCTGTCTGTCAGTTCAATTCTCCTCCAAGACTAGCCATAGAAACTGAGTTCCTTTTCCCCAAAGCCAGCCATAAAAACTAAAAAGGTTACTCTAATTTCCCCCTTACCTTTCTGTGTAAACAACTGGCCATAAAGAAGTTATCTGACCTACCTTGTTTGACTGTAGGTCGTAAGACCCCCATTCCGGAAAGGATCCTGTTCCATACCCAGAAGGAAGAAATGCAGGCTCAGAGATGCTAAAAAAGCATCTACACAAACGGGCCTTGCTGGGTTTCCCCACTCAGTCTATTGGCATTAGATCATGCCCTTTTTGTTCAATTGTATTTCTATATTGTTGTCTACAGTTTGTTAAACCTAAGTGTAAAAATGGACAATTTTCCCTGTATTTTGGGGTATTCATTCTGAAGGCTCCCATGTCACATAAAACTGATCACACATTTGTGTATGCTCTTTCTCCTGTTAATCTGCCTCTTTGTCAGTGATTTTCAGTGAACTTTCAGTGAGCAAACGAGAAATTGTCCTTTAGCCTTGACAATGACAGCAGTCGCAGAACTGTTTCTTCAGTCACTTAGAATTGCCACATAAAAACCAACAGAACAACTATAGATGTCAAAACAAAACAGAAAAAAGCATGGACAATATTTAGAACAAAATATGGTGATGAATTACTTATGAGAAAAAAAAATATTCAATGTTATTTGCTAAAGTATGGCAAGGCAGACTTAATTCACGATCCCTATGATAGACATAGGGACCACCACAAGTGAATTCTGCAGTAGTGAAGACAGAATGGGTTCAGTTCCAAATACACCATGGACAAATGAGAGTTTATAGTCAATTAATGGAGTGGGAATCAGCAGATAAAAAAATTACTAAGAGGAAACATCACGAGGAAGGAGGATTTTAGCTAAGCCTACCTAACAGAATTCTTGCTGTTACAAGATAGGCCTGGGTGATCAGGCATCACCTGGGGGATGGTGGAACATGAGGAACCTGATCAGATATCCAGGGTGGGGAGTTCTCGCTAGGAGGATTCCGGCTAAACACACCTAACAGGATTCTTTAAAACTGGATTCTACCAGGGAGTTCACAGATGGGCCAAGGAGCCTGATTAAAGTTTGGTCAAGCAAAGAATTTGTGTTAGCATCCCTGAGAATTCACACATATAAGAAAGCGGAATTGGGTGAGGTACCCCCTGTCCCCTCCCTCCCCATATCCCTGTAGTCACAGCTGCTCAGGAGACTGGGGCAGAAGGATGGCTTGAGCCTTAGAGATCGGGCCGTAGTGCACTCTGCAGATCAGGTGTCTCCACCAAGATTGCCATCAAAATGGTGACTTCCTGGGAGTGTCGATACTTCAGGTTGCCTGAAAAGTGGGGCATTGGCCTACATAGAAAACACAGCAAGTCAAAACCACTATGCTGATCAGTACACGGACTGTACCTGTGAATAACCAGTGTACTCCACTCTGGACAACATGATGAGGTACTGACTCTTTAAAAACATAAATAAATAAGAAACTGAAAGAAAAAAATGGAGGTAATTCACAGGTATGCTAGTGGTATGTATGGGCTAAGGGAGTAGAGGGAGGTAATGAGATTGGGGGAATTTTAGAACAGCAGCTCTGAAAGAAAGTGTTTGTTTTTTCCACTGCTGTGTGAATGCAAGGGCATGTGTTAAGGACTGAAGAGTCCAGAATACTCTAATGTCTTTTAGTTGCCTTTCTAGAGCTCCTTTCTAGGCCAGGGTCTCATACAGAAGAGAAACTGCTCTAGGAATGAAATCAAAATCAAACAGTATAGTCTCAATCAGAGACTAATGAAGGTGAAGGTTTAGACCACAATAAGGGTGGGGAACAGATTCAGGATGTCTCAGAAAGAAAAGCCACCCTATTTTTAAAAAGTATACACACACCACAGAAGAGCCTGATGCTTGAGAAGCTTTCCTGAATTCTGTCTCTTTCTAAAAATTTAGAAACAATAATTTCTGAAAAACATCTAGAGTGATAGAGCCTAACTGTTAATAGGTAAGTGAACATGGAAAAAATAGAGCAGCAGGTGACACAGGTGTGTTAAAAAGTACAGTGGTTAAAGGAGTCTATAGATCATCTGCCTGGATTGGGGCTCCAAAGTATGGCACTGTGGCATGCTGAGTACTTTGAACTAAAGGCGATCGGAAAGCCTCAGGAGCAAGGTCTCTCTGATCTTCTCCAATCCTCCTGTCTCCTATCCCTCTTTCTCTTCTGAAACAGTTCATAGAAACCAGAATTCCTCTTCCCCTAGATGGGTCATAGAAATAGAACCCCTGCCTCAAAGCAAACCATGAAACCTAGAAAGTTCTCTCTACTTTTTCCCTTCAAGGCCCTCATTCCAGCAGAGTGTTGGCCCATACCCAGGAGGAGGGAACGCTACAAGTTGAAGAAGAATCTGAACAGACAGGCCTTGCTTTACTGGGTTTCCCTCTTCTATTACTATTAAATTATACCCCCTTTGTCTAATTGCATTTTTACATTGCTGCCCATTCTTTTTCAAATATTAGCATAAAAATAGACACTCTTCCTTGAGTCTTTGGGTCTTTATCCCTGAAGTATTCCATGTCATGTAAAACAAATATATTTGTTATACTTTTCTCTCATTAACCAACATGTCTTTTGTTATAGTGAGACAGGAGGGTTCCCTAGACCCCCTCATAGTGTGTGTGACAGGGGTGTGGCTCTCTGTTAGACCGTTGTGAGCTCAAACCCCTCGCAGGAGAGAGAGCATACAGATGGGCAGGTGCAGGAGCCAGGGCAAGTGTTTTGGGCTCCAGTCCTGCAGTACTGCCTAGAGGTGGGTGCCTGCGACGCCAGTGTTACAATACTCTTTTAGCCCTGCTGTCCACAGATGGCTTGTTAACCAGGTTAGTGTCCCCTCTGCCTTTCTGCAAGGACAGAGGGCCAGTGTGACAACTTTCTGTATCCTGAGCACTTGCCCAGCGTCCCAGAAGAATTGGGTCACACACAGACTTGAAGGATGAATGTGGGGGTTTTATTGAGTAGTAGAGGTGCATCTCAGTGGGATGGATGGGAAGCTGGAAGGGGGATGGAATGTAAGAGCGATTTCCCCCTGGAGTTTGATCATGCAGTGGCTGAACTCCTCTCCAGTCACCCCCAGCTGAACTCCTCTTGGCCTTCAGTTGCTTCTTCTCTTCTTCCTTTCTCTGCTGCACTGTTTTGCAATTTCTCTGCTTGTCTCTTTGTTTCCTCCTCTTTTTACCTGCTTCTGGACCCTGAGGTTTGGGGTTTATAGGGTAGAGAATAGGGAGGGTGACAGGCCAAAAGAGAACTTTTTGGGCACAAAAACAGGAATTCCTGTCCCCATTTAGGATCATGGGTCTCCAGGGTTGAGGGTGGGGCCTTCGCCAGGGAACCACCCTTTTCTACCCAGTATTTCCCTGTCTCCTGTCCATATCAACAGGAGTGTAGGCTGTAACCCTCACAGTGGGTGAAGAAAGATATCACACCTTTCTGCCTCTATACCTATTTGGATAAAGCCTATTACATTGAAAAAATAATTGATTAATTGATTCATTCACAGTGGCTCCTATTAAGTTGTGCTTAGGAGTAGCTGCCTAGGTGTTGCCTTTATAATTAGAGCAGCTGTTTTATTTAGCTATAAATTCTGTTTTCAAAGTTTGTGTGAAGCTTGCATAGCATTTACATTCATCTTTCATTCAACTGTAGCAATCGCTTGGCCAACCAAGTCTGCATCACAGGAATCTTTGGCAGTGCAAGCTAAGGAGAGCAATGTTAGGCTATTTAATGTTCATTGTGTTAGGCTTTTGGGTTTTCATCAAAGCTGAAATGTTAAAGTTGGGAAATTTATCCCCAGTCTAAATGATCATTATTTGCATTTCTTTTCAGGCTATTTTCATCCCTTTAAGTAGACCCAGCATAAACTGGCCAGTTGTGGTTTTCTTTTACATGCAGATTAACTCTTTTAACAAAAGTTTACTGTTACAAAGCCCGTAACATGAATTTTCCACCAAAATATTCTACTACTAATTAAGCACTTTCTTAGCAATTAGAAAAAAACGGAATGGGCAAATTTAAGAGAGAAAATAATTAGGAAGATATAAAAAAGAAATGCTAGACGTTCTTTTAATAGTGCCTGATCTGTGAGCTTTCAACTTGTATAAGCAAACTACTGCTGTCATTTTCTGTGGCTCATACAGAAGGCCCCAGCTGTCCTTCAGTGGAGCCTTTGGTCTTCCCACCAAGAGACATAGAGAGCTACTAAAGTGATGTTGCCTGCCCAAGGAAGCCAATGACTTTGAGCCTGGGTACCAATACTTACAACGTTGCTTCCTCTGCCAGAAGCCACAACCATCATTTCCATCCTAGGTACCAACTGTCAGGCTTCTGAGTCCAAGCTAAGCCATCATATCCCCAGCGACCTGCACTATACATCTGGATGGCCTGAAGCAACTGAAGATCCACACAAGTGAAAATAGCTTAACTGATGACATTCCACCATTGTGATTTGTTTCTGCCCCACCCTAACAGATTGATGTACTTTGTAATCTCCCCCACCCTTAAGAAGGTTCTTTATAATCTCCCCCACCCTTAAGAAGTTTCTTTGTAATTCTCCCCATCCTTGAGAATGTACTTGGTGAGATTTACCCCCTGCCCCCAAAACATTGCTCCTACCTCCACTGCCTATCCCAAAACCTATAAGAAGTAATGATAATCCACCATCCTTTGTTGACTCAGCCTGCCTGCACCCAGGTGAAATAAACAGCCATGTTGCTCACACAAAGCCTGTATGGTGATCTCTTCACACGGACATGTGAAACACCAACCATCACCAAATTCTCCTAAGACTTGTTAGGAGCTTCTGCCTCACTAACCAATCCTTCTAATTTCATAACAAGTAGTCTCTACTGCTCCAGACCTCACTGATACAGTGCCATTATTTTTATTAATATAATGCACCACTTCATAACTCCTCTAAAGATCCATTGTAAACAGGAACCATATAATTTCAAATATTCTATTTCTCATGCCATTGGGAATGCCATGTATCCTGATTTTTTATTCAGAAACTCTGTTTAGTCCATTTCTAGAATCCTATCAGCATGGATGAGGAGAAGAATATATTCATATTCTGTAGTGGAAAGATTTTAGCTTTTCTTGTTAGTGCTAACAACAAGAGAAGAGGGTTCGTGAGAGTTGTTCCTGACATCCCCTGTTGGAACCTGGACTATATTTTGCTACAGAAATCATAATGAAATTGTTTTTGTTTACATAGGACTATAGAGGCTCATATAAACTCTTTGTGGAAAGCTTATCTCCCTTATACAATTATTTCTATGGGTAAATACTTCAAATTTCAAGCAATAACTTATCTAACACCTTTTGGAATTTAGCCTAATTATTGACTGCAGACTGCTTATAAGAATTCCACAGTCTTTACCTTGATGATATACATACCTGTGTCATGTATGTACACTAAACTTAAACAGTTCGGAAATTGAAAGGACAGATTCTTTAGTTAAATATTACCCCAAACTAGTTTTGTAACCATAAGAGAGATACATATGTGAATAAGGATTTTAGCTCTTCCCTCAGAGAGTTCATTGTGCAGGGAAGAAATGCATATCAATACACAATGATAAAATAATAGAAGGAAAGTACCTCAATGAAGATAAATACAGTTTGTTATGTGAAGGATTATACTGAAAGAGGGATTCATTCTTCCAGGTGGAGTTGAAGAAAGCTCAGTAGAGGAGGAGTCAGTTAAGTCAGGTGTTCAAATATTAGTGGGAGTCTACCAGAAGGAAGACGGGGACAAGATATCTGGGCACAAGCAAAGACTACAGATGGATCTTCTGTTTGAAATTCTTAGTACGATTCTGTTTCTACTATTCGTCGCCCATATTTTAACTCTTTATTTAGTACAAGCTCTTCTTTTCTCTTTAATCACTTGTTAGACTGTCCTAGTTCCTCTTCATGTTCCAAATCGTCAAAGACATCATCACACTGCTTCCACAAATGTTTGCTGTCCCTGACTTACCATCTTCTGGAGATAATGTGAACATGAAAGAAACTGGAATTTTGATGTGCTTCTCCTCATTGTGCCATACCAGGTCTTTCCAGGAATATGCTGAGATAGGAGCAGGAAAGGCTATTCTCACTGAGTTTTTGTTCTATACACTACAAATTGTTCTCACACATCAGCATGCACTGTTCTTTCTCTTCTCCAAGATTTTGCACACCTGTTGCCTTCTGCCTTGAGTATTTTCCACTACTACTTAGTCTAATATGTCTTCTTACTATTGAGAATGGAATTTTGATGTTATCTTCTTTGGGTAGCTTTTCCTGAATTTCCAGACCTTCCAGACCATTAAATATCAGGTGTTTCAGCTTTATGCATCCATAAAACTTCATATTTCTCCTATCACAAATAACTCTGTATTAAAATTGCTTGTTTAACTGTCTCTATCCACTACTGGACTGCAAATTTCATGCAAGTACATTTCATGTCCATCTTATTTATTATTAAATACCTGTTGTCTACCTTATGCCCCTATAAAATGCCTATATAAAATAGATGGTCATTAAATATTTGTTGAATAAATAAAGGAACATTTGGTAAAGTAATACAAACAGTAATATCATTTATTTATTCACCACTTATTATGTTCAGGTACTGTAAACATACCATCTCATTTTAATTTGATTTTTAATGTAGTCATTTGTAAGAGTTATTGTTATCTATATTTTTACGTGTAGAAAATGGGACTTGGAGAGAAAGCTTGCCAGAGATTTCACTGTTTATAATGGGGCCACTTTGGAGGTTCTCTAAAGGTTTTATTTATTTTTCCCCCAAATGCTTTTCTTTATAAATCATTTAGCCTAAAATCATTGCATAGCTGTAAGAACTCTTTGTAAAATTCATCTTTTTTAAGAAATAGGAAATCACATTTGCCAAGAGTCAATAAACAGACACCTCAAGTGGTTCAAACTTGAAAGGTATACATCAGAAGCTTTGAGAAACATTTAACCTTGACATCCTCCAATCTTAATTGACAAGCCTGGTGTTGGTTACTTGCTGAGATAAGAGAGATTTCCAGTGTATAATATGCAGGTCACTGGCTTTAAGTTGGTTCCATTATAATTTATTGTAGTCCTGACAGTTCTTGGTGATATAAAAAAGAAAGATTGGCTTTATTAGGTGATTTCCCTGTCTTTGGTAGGGCTACATTAATAGATAATAATGGTTAACAACTTGATGACATTTCCCTGATTTTATTTTAGCATTTGGAGGGTGATGAATTCTTGGACTCACTAATATTGGAATGAGCTCATAGCCCAGAATAGTGAGTCTGGGAGCCGCAAAAGTCCATTTTTTCTAAACTTCAGCCCTGTGGCTTCATTTCTGTGCTTTTCCAAGTACAACCTGGCATTTGTGTCTGATTGATTGAAAGCTCCTAGCAGCAATTAAGGATATACATGGATACTTATCCAAATGTTCAAACTTAATATATTTCACCAGCAACAGAAAGCCCAGGTAGTTTGCCTAGTTTAGAAAGAAGACTTTTGATACTAGCTCATATTTAGAGCCAGCCTTATATCTAAGCAGACTGGTGACTTTCAGTATCACTTGAAAGCATCCTGTCCCCCCAGAACTCCTCTGGTTTATTCTCAAACCCCAGAAATTCAACATGGAAAAATTCTTCACGATTAGTGATTAGGTTGCAAATAACCCTAGACAAGTAGTGCTTTAGCTTACATTCATGTTTGAACGTATGTAATTATAATATATCTGTCCCTGTAATCTGTGATAGGATCAGAGTGAAAGAACATCAGGACCCTGGCTGTCTGATAGAATAAAAGAGGAAAGCTGGTGCACTGAAGACAAAACTGCTAGTGCACAATTTTTCTAAGAGCTATCCCTGTTCGTGCTCATCTGTCTCTCATTGTTCTTCTTCCCTTTGTTCTTTGATCATTGCATCACCTCTCCTCAAACTGTCTTTTACAATGAGTAGGGTTTTGGAGTAGGACTTCAGAGTTGGGCTTGTTCTTTACTCAAAAGAGGTGGTGTGATGGGTGGAATTCTAAGAATGACCCCCACTGATGCTTCTATTTGAGTAGAGGTGAAACCTGCAAATAGGATGATATCCCATTCCTGTGATTATATTACCTTATATGATGAAAGGGTAATTATCTGGGTGAGCCAAATCTAATAACAAGAGCCCATTAGAAGCAGAGAGTTTTCCCCAGCTTGTGGTAAAAGGTGAAGGAAGAGATTCAAAGTACAAGAAGAATCTAATATACCCTTGCTGGATTTGAAGACGGAGAGGGTCACATGCCAAAAAAATGCTAGTGTCCTCTTGAAGCAGACAGTGGCTCAGGAGTGATTACCAGCAAGGAAATGGGGTCCTCATTCCCATAACTACAAGAAGCTGGATTCTGCCAATAACTTGAACTTGTAAGATGATTCTTCCCCAAATCCTTCAGATACAATTCCAGTCTAGTCAACCCTTTGGTTTCAGGTTTGAAGCCCTAATCAGGGAATTCGGTTGAGCCCACCTGGACTCATGATCTACAGAACTGTGAGACAACAAATGGAATGTTGTTTTATGCTGCCAAATTTGTGACAATTTGTTACGCTAATACACATAGCAAACTAATTTTCCCCTCACACATAGAAATGTTTGCCAATTCATACTGCAATTCACAGCACCAGGTCCTTAGCTGTTGAAAGACATTACATATTCTGTAATTTTCTTATTGATGAAGTTTTGCAATTTGATTGTATTCCGTTTAGTTTTGATTACAAATAAGTTTTTTTTTTCACTTATCTAGAAAACTGTTTTTTTTTTTTAAATAAAACAATTATTTTCTGCAAAGAGCATGTCTGTATTTGTTTGTACCAATAGACATGGTGGGCATTGAAAAATGTGCTGATATTGAAATTATTATTAAACATCAGTGATATGGTAGGCTATTTTCCCAATCCAAATCTCATCTTGAATTGTAGTTCCCAGAATCCCCATGTATTGTAGGTGGGAGGGACCCAGTGGGAGGTAATTGAATCATGGAAGCAGTTACCCCCATGCTGCTGTTCTCATGATAGTGAAAGAATTCTCATGAGATATGATGGTTTTATAAGAGGATTTTCCCCCTTTTGCTTGTCATTAATTTTTGTTGCCACTATGTGAAGAAGGACTTGTTTGCTTCCCTTTCTGCCATGATTGTAAGTTTCCTAAGGCCTCCTCAACTGTGAGGAACTGTGAGTCAATTAAATGTCTTTCCTTTACAAATTACCCAGTCTCACGTATGTCTTTATTAGCATCGTGATAACAGGCTAATACAATCAGCATAGTCATCATTACATCCTTTGTTACTAGGTTTCCTCAGCTATGCAATAGCTATATGAGCCTAGAGGTGGAGGGACCTTAAAGATACAAGATTCAGGGTTTCTCAGTCTGTGTGAAAATGAGAACAATCCTTAGAATGTAACATCTATACCTTGGGAAGAATTAGATGAGAGGATACGTTTGCATTTTAAATAACAGTTTATAATTTATGTCCCCTTTGGATAAACATTAAACAATCAAAGCTCTTTATTTTCCAGATATGAAAACCAATCCAGGAAGGCTAAGTAACCTGCACAATGTTACACTGTAACAATAGGGGTAGAACAAATTTTAAGGGTAAGAGTTTCTTTCAAATTATGCTTTCATATTACTGGTCTTTCCCAAGTATCTCACTCTAGAGTCAGTGTGTCACACTCTGAATTCCCGGGCAATGGTGATTTCCTAGAATTGAATACATCTAAGAGTTGCTTATGAAAGTCATTAGTGTCTGCATCACTCCTTTTATCTTCCCAAAGTCAAGCAGTTTGGGATTATTTAGAATAGATGCTTCTATGCCTTTGGAAGCAGAGAAATCACTTCCCCCTCCCCACCTCCCAAGAGTAATAAAAGACTTCTAATGTTTTAATGCACATTTGTCTTTGAATGAAAAACACATTTAAAGAACACAAGAGAAAAAAATTATGATGTTATGTTTCTAATAATAGAAAAAAATGTGTTAATGGAAAAACTGTATGACCAGGGTTATTGAAATATCTGGTTAATAATCAAAGTATAATCAGATGTTTCCTTGCATCTTTCCAGTCCTAGGAATGAAAAACCAAGAATGTATTACACAAGTAGATCTTGAACCTTAGTGTACGTCATCATGACATGGAAGGTTTGTTAAGTTACAGCTTGCTGGGCTGCACAACTACAATTTCTGATTCAGTGGGCTTGGGGCAAGGCCAGAAATTTATTGTTCTAACAATTTCCCAAGAGATGCTGCTGTTGCTGTTCTGCGAACCACACTTTGAGAACTACTTGGGTGTTGAAACTGCTCCAGATCTTTCATGATGACTAGCACGACTCTAGTGGGATTTAAAGCCTTCCAGGGCATGATGAGAGGTAAGGTTGTAAATACAGACATCCCTGGGGAAATGGCAGTGGCTTTTTCATTTTCCAAACATTTGCTAGGGACTTTATGTGACCAAGTTCTATGTCGGACGTCATAGTTATAAAATAAGAAGTCATTATCCCAATCGGAGAAAAAGGAACACCAACAACAAAATATAATGTGAAATTATATTATGATTTACATGTACAGTATATAAATAAAATATTTATAGCTAGAAGTGAGCGCATCGTGGTCTCCAAAGGCAAAGTTGGAGCTACCCAAAATATCAAGGGAGGAATGGCCCATGAGTTGATTATTAACTTTCAGTAAAGTAGCTCATGCTTAGAGAAATATGTGTTTAGATGCTATACTAAGCACAATTCATTGTCTCATTTAATTTAACATTGATATAGTTTGGTTCTGTGTCCCCACCCAAATCTCATTTCAAATTGTAATTCCCAAGTGTTAAGGGAGGGACTTATAATCCTCATGTGTCTAGAGAGTGAGTTGAAGATATCATGAAGGCGGTTCCCCAATGCTGTTCTCATGGTAGTGAGTGAGTTCTCACAAGACCTGATGGTCTTATAAGTGTTTGGAAGTTCCTCCTTTGTGCTTCTCTGCCACCCATGTGAAGAAAGTACTTGCTTCCCCTTCACCTTCTGCGGTGATTGCAAGCTTCCTGAGGCCTCCCAAACAACACGGAACTGTAAGTCAATTAAACCTCTTCCCTTTATAAATAACCGAGTCGTGGGCATTTCTTTATAGCAGTGTAAAATGGACGAATACAGGCATTCACATACATATATACATACACACACAGACATCTTTAGAGTTAAATATTATTAGCCTTTGATTGTTGTACTAGATTTAACCCCCACTTACTTACTCAAAGACATGGCTCAAAAGCCTCTTTAGTCTATGTTCTATTATCAGTTTTTCTCTATCTATTGATTAGATTACTTCCATCAGCAGAGCTACATGCTATTATTCTTCCCATCTGGGAAGAGAAATCTCTTTTTGGGCAAACTTTCTTCTCTAGTAACTGACTCAAGACTCTGTATTGCTCTGTATGAACTACTGAATCTATCTTGTTTGCCAATTCTTCTTTTGAAATTTTGCTAAAGATTGGGGGCCTTCCACTCTACCTAAATTGTTCTTATCAGTCATCAATAATTTCTATTGTACTACATTCAATGGTTAGCTTAAAGTCACTAACATTTGTCATAGTAGGTCAATTCTGAAGATTCCGTCATCTAGTGAATACCGTCTAACTTGAAACACTTTCCTCATTTACTTGGCTCAGACGCCATCAGGATGCGATTTTAATCCTACCTCATTGACTACTTCCTCTAGGTCTTTTTTCTAATTCTTCTTTTTGTATAACTTTTTAAACTATAACTCTACTTTATTAATATATAACTTTTATACACAAAAAAATTAAGTATGTAATTGAATAAATTTCAACAAAAGTATATTCTATATAATTTTCACCCAATAGAGATATAATATTTCCTTCATCCTGGTTATTTCCCATACGCTACTGAAATAACAACTATACTGATTTCTGTAACTATACAGAGTTTTGCCTGTTTTTCACCTTCATGTAAATATGACGTATATTTTTTATGTCTGATTTCTTTTGCTCAACATAATATATTTGTGATCTATCTACAATAGTGCATGTAACAGGAGTCTTTTTTTTCTTACTGTTTAATATTTCATTGCATATTATATGTTCTTTATACACTGGCTTTTGAGTTGTTTTCTGCTTTTGACTCTGATGACTGCAACAGCTGTTAAGTATTCTTGTGGAAGTTTTCATATAGACATTTGTTTTCATTTCTCTTAGATAAATACCTAGGGGTAGATTTTCTGGGCTATTGGATAGTTGTATGTTTAACTTCATAAAAAGTTGCCAGTTTTTCAAAATGGTTGTACCATATTAACGCCAACAAGCAAATTTGAAAGGTATTGTTCCTTGTTATGAAGACTGTTCTATCTGATATTAATATAGTCATACAAACTTTATTTTATTTTCCTATCAAGCTCTCTATGTCCTCACATTTAAAATGTGTTTCTTAAAAACAGCATTTTATTTTTATCCCTTTATTTTTATCTACTCTGGTATTGTCTTTTAATTGGAAGACTTAGTCTACTTACACTTAGAGTTATTTGTGATTTAGTTGGCTTTTTAAGGCGACCGTTTCACTGTGTGTTTAAGTATCCCATCTGTTTGTTTCTTTATTTCTCCTTTTCTGTATATGTTTGAATGAATTGAGTACTGTTTAGTATTTAATTTTATCTACTCTATTCCTTTTTAAGCTATGTATCTTTGTATTATTTTTATGTTTGTGCTTGCTCTAAAAATATAATATGCATTCTTAATTCACCGTGGCCTACTTTGAATCAATGCAATGAAATTTGCCCAATAAAAAGGAGTCTAACCATAATGTAACGTCATTTAACCCTAGTTTTGCCCTTTTCTCTGTTGTTGTCATATATCTGATTTTTACCTAAGTTACAATTTCTTGTTTCTATATGCTGGAGGGACCTTGGATAAATCATTGCATCTTTTCGCTTTTTGATCTATACTTGTTCTCTTAATGGTCACTTGCAATCTCATGGCTTTAAACATGCTGATGATCCTCCCAATTATATATGCAGCCCTGACCTCTCCTATGAACTCTAGACTCATGTATTGGACCTACTGCTTGATGTATTAATTAGATGCCTAATAGGAATCCAAATATCTCCTCCTAAAAGTGCTGTTCTTACAGTATTCTTTATCTCATTTAATTGTCTTTCATTATTGTCATTTCTTGGAACCAAAGTTGTTGTCCTCAACTCTTCTTTTCTCTCATATCCAGATCTACTCCTTTAATAAGTCTGGCCATTTTGGCTTTCCATATGTAGCCACAATTTGACCATTTTCTCTCACCTTCATTACTACACTCCTGGTCTAAGTCATCAACACCACACTCCTGATTGCTGCATGGTCCTCATAAGTAGTCATCCTCCTTCCCCCTTACGCTCCATCAGTTTAGCAGTTGTCAAGATCCTTTTAGATTTAAATTGGATCAAACCTTTCCAATACAATCTCACCTCACTCAATGTAAAATTCAAGTCCTCATTGTGATCTATAAGGCTCTACGTAAACTGATGCCCTTGACCTTCTATTTCTTTCTTGCCTTACTCATTCTGCCCCTATAATACTCATTTTCTCCTTCAGAGCTTGCAGACTTGTTCATGTTCAAGCCAGAAATGTTCACTCCAAAATATTAGATATGTCACTCAACCCCTCATCTCTTTCAGATCTTTATTCAAATATGTAATTGAAGATCTTTGATTCTCCTTCCTGATACTTCTAGCCATCCATATTGAATAATTTTATTTTGAAGTGCTTATCACTATCTGACCTATTTTTGTATTTTTTTGCATGTTAATTGTTCATATCTTCCACTAAAATGAAAACTTCATGAGGTTAGGGCCATTCATCTGTTTTGCTCACTGCTGTATAAGCATGACAAATATTTTATATTCGTTAAAAATACAAGAGTGAATCTTCATTTTAAATATGGGAAAACTGAGGCTTCTGAAGGTTAAGTAACTTTCTGATGGTCATAAAATTAGTAAGTGGTAAAATGGAGATGAATAGGGTGACTAAATGAAGGTTTGGGCTAATCAGGACATTTGCAGTAGTGGAAACAATGCCGAGAAAATTCGTCAATAGGTTGTATATTAGAGATTAGAAGCAATTCAATGTTGATAAAGGATAGAGATAGACAGAACACCTTCTAAGGAGCTTGGATTACTATGTGACAGAGGGGCTTAAGGAGTGTGGCAAAATGGTCCTGGTTACACTTGAAGAAAAGAAAATGATGAGTTATGTTCTGCATATACTGAGTCAGACGCAAGTTTTAAGGATCTATTTAGCATTTTTTTCATCAGAATAAAGAATGTGTGAAGATGGTACACATAGATGTTCAGATATCTACTATGCAATTGCCTCTGTTCTTCAAAAATAGTCATATAACCAAGTTATGATCACCTTGATTATAGAAAACAGACTTTCCATAATGTTTTCATTCTTACCATGCCTGCATGCCAATACACATTTCAACTTTCCTCAGACAATAAAGCCTGCGCTACTGTCATCTTGCTGAACCCAAGTACCTCAGGCTGTGCCCCAACTCCAACACCCTGAGTCTCCCTCAGTCTGGTCACTGTCGCTGCTACTCAGGTTGAACCTCAGATGGGCTGTTTTTCACAAGAGCTAGATGCATATAGCAGGGTTGGGGGTGAGGTCTTTTGCGAATTGATATCCACATCCATGCTGTGGGTTTTGTAGAATCCCCTTGCAAAATTGCTTCAGTATTGATCCAGGTATGTATGAGATTGGAGAAAGATTAGAGGCTCCGTCAAATCTGCTTAGTTGTGCTTTACCACTATTTTGGGTATAGAATCTGAAGTTCTTGACTCTTCTCAACCTAGAGCCAACAAGATAACTCTTGTATTTGTTTATTTTTTATTTCTGTCCTAGAGACTTAAAAGTACTAGCACTGCCTCCTCTCTCTCTTTCTCAAATCTCCACTTACTTTATAGTCATCCTCTATTTTATAAACCCCCCAAACTATTCAGAATCTTCATACTTCCATTCCTATTTTGGAACAACTTGACCCAAGTTTTCCAGCTGAGCCTATTCACCCAAAGTTCAATGATCCAGATACATATAAAACATTGAGTCATAATTTTAGTATTTTTTTAACCTGACTATTTAGCATCATCCAGATACTCATATATTTATATTCCCAACTCCCATACCCCAGCTCTGATCTTTGCACATTGATTACATAGTAGGTATTCTCCTTAACCTTTTTAAATCTTGCCATTCTTCTTCTCTCTCTCTCTTTTTTTTTTTTTTTTTTTTTTAAGAGATGGAGGTCTCACTATGTTGCCCAGGCTGGATTTGAACTTTCAGGCTCAAGCAATCCTCTGCTCCCACATAGCTGAGACTATAGGTGCAACACTACACTGAGCTTATTCTTTTTAATGAGATAGTTTCCTTTTACAAATGAATGTTTAAACATTGCTTTACAACTTACAAAGAGCTTTCACACTCATAACTAGTTTATTCTTTAACAAACAACTAAGTAAAGTAGATAAGGCACGATTATCTGATTATCCCCGTTTCACAGATAAAGAAACTGAATCTCAAGGTTGGTAAAGGAACTCTGTCAAATGTTACTCAGCTAAGAAGCACAGGAGCTGAAATATGAACTGCATTTTTCAAACCTGGGAAGAATGTACATTTTCAAATCATGTTTCTGTGTCTCAGCCTAGGATATGTGGAAAGGAAATATTCAATAAAACTTCTCAGTACAACTAAAAGTATTGTATGATAGGGTTAAATCTGATTTCTTGCAGGAGAGAGACAACTGCATCCATAAAGAATGTATCCAAGGGCTGACAGACAGCACAACACATCTGATTGCTTCCTTTATTATCAATAGACTGAGTTTGTGGTTTTGATGGGATTTTTATGGCAATGTTTACTTCATCCCATATGTATAATGTTTTGGACAAGTCATTTGCTTGTGCTTTGGGCTTCAGCACTGCACATTGCAGGTTATGCACCTAAACTCCCTATAGCAATCCCAGGGAAAAGTTTAACATGACGAAGACTCGTATTAATCTCCAGCAAGTTCACCTCCAGATATAATGTCAGTGGATTGGAGCTTCATCAGGGGATGTTTCCTGTTGCTACCTCACAAGGGAACCATTTATTTTCCAAGCAAGAGACACAAATCTTTTGATCATATTTTATCATGATGTTATCTCAAATGAGGTAATTTGATTGGATGAATGCAAATCCAGAAGATCGGCAGTGAACATGTTTTCTCCCTTTTAAAAGTATTTGAATTTTCCAAGGAAATTCAATTTAGGTGAGTAATGTCAGATTCCCAGTTCATTTTGTAGGAATAGTATCATTGCAACTTGCTTGTTATCCTGAACCCCAGAAGATAGTCTTACCTCTCATTTATAGAAGTCTTCTAAAACCTGAGTGTATTTATATAAAACCCTCCCCACCATCAATAAATTCATAACATAAAATGAATAAAATGGAATATATAGTAAAATTTAGAGTAAAAAATAAAGTAACAATGTGTTCAGCTAGAAGTTTCATGGTAGCTTTAATAGCTAATATTAATATTATGATGAAAGAAACTTTTACTATATATTCCCACATCTTGGGTTTATGATACCACAATGAAAGGTCTTAGCTTGGGAACTGGGATGGGGAATTGCTAATGATACAAAAATATTTCTTGTTGTATCTCTGTACTTTTCCCAAAAGATAAACACATTAAACACCTTGGCAAAGTATTCAATGTATTTGTTAAAATGAATTCTCCATCTTTTCAATGACTACAAAGTAAATTTATATTAATAGCTTTAAAATAATAATTTATCATTTGATGGATAGAAGAGGACTTTGATCATTTTGTTTCTTCAAAACATTACATGATTTGTCCAAAGTCATCAGTTTTAGAAACTGAGGTAAGATTTGGATTCAAGTGTTCCGTTTGCTAATTCATGTCACCTTGAAACCACTGAGGTAGAAAGTCTGCTCTTTTAAAAATAATAAATAACATGAAATTCCCACATCATTTCTATAAATTCTTATAGTGGAACAAATGAGCTGTGTCTTCTGAATTATCAGTTGGTCTTAGAATTTAAAGTTATTTAAGATTGTCCTCTGGCATCAACAAGAGACAGAATCTTTACTTCTGGATGTATTACTAATCCTAAACTATTGTGTGACTTTTATATTTTAAGGTATATGATATTTGAGAGAACAAAGAGTTTATTTCATGGTTCCCATTTTTATCTTCCCACTTAATACCTGAAACTAAGTTTTGTTTTATTTTATTATTCAATTTCATTTTGTCTTTGGAGAAGTTCAATATTATTTTTCACGGATAATAAATATTAACACAATTCAGTGTCATTCATTTTACTTTTTTAAATAAATCAAACCCTAAGAAAATAAATTTCAACAACGAAGTTGCTTGCTAGAAGTAGAAATTCAGTGTAGTCAGCCATTCTTTGGAGAGTGATCTGGAAGAAGAAAAAGGATGGGCATTATGAATCAGAGTTAAAAGCATTAGTGAAGAAAAATGTCCCATTTCCCCCCTCATACTAATGGCATAAATGTGTTTGTGATTGTGGCGACAGTCATTTCTCATGAGGCTAATAGCAGCAATGTGTGTCCAAAATGATTCACTGCCATTCCTACTCATGTGCCAAATTATTCCTTTTAAGTGTCAGTCTTAGATATTTCATTCCCCTAAATGTAAAAATTTAGTCAATTCTGTTTGGTCCAAAATTAGGGGAAGTAAATATTACCCTTCAGTAAACCATAATCTTGTAAGGCTGCAGGAATAACAGCCCTCTTCTTCGTATTTTTAAATAAAATGCTCATCCACCCCCTTCATGACACCCAGAGGAGTTTGAAAATGTGACAAGTCATGGAATCAGCTGTTAAAGGAAGACCTGCTTCTGGCTGATGGATTGAGCCAATTTCCATTCCTACTCAAGAACAATATGGTCACAAATGCCAGCGCATAAATTAGCCCCAAGTGTAGGAGGAAACGCTCCCCTGCAAGCTGACAGAGTAACACCCCAAAATATCTCTGATAGCTTATAAATAAAGAAGTCTGTTTCTCTGATCCAGTACAGGCAATAAAGTGCAGTAGAAAGGATGGGTACTTCAAAGGCTTGGAGTCTAAACGCGAGTTAAAACCCAGATCTGCTGTTTTTTATTTGTGTGATCCATCACAAGTCAATTAACTTCCCTGAACTTCAGTTTTCCTCATCACAAGTCTTTAAACATATATAAAGTTATTTACCTTACAGTGCAGTTGTAAAGAATAAATAATATAACGTTTGTAAATGTTGCTTGTTATATAAATACTAGTTTTTGCTCCTTTTTTGTGCCGTATTGAGAATGTTCCTTGAAGTAGCCAGAGTCTAGAATGGCAAGGATCAGTATAGGGAAGTTTAAGGATTATTTCCAAAATAATGCTCTTACAACTACTATTTACCAAGTGTTTATTTTATGCTGTGGGATAAGCAAAATTTCCAACATATACTTATTCCTCACAAAAACCTATGATCTAATATTCTCATTTTACAATAAAGAATGTGCAGGTCAGAAAGGATAGCGTCTTTGACTTATTGTCAGTTAAGACATAATTTAAAGCCTGATTCTACAGATATTTACTGAGCGTGGCATGTGCCAGGCAATATGCTCAGGGCTGGGATACACTTAGGAAAATAAAATACTGAAAATGTCAGAGCCATACATTCCTGTGGGGAAGACATATCTCAAACAAGTCAACATATACACAGCAACTGAAAGAAAAAGTTAGTCAGGGATGATGATGATAATAATAATAATAGTGATAATAATAATAAAAATATTAATAATAATAGAATAAGGACCTTTGCTAGGTTAAAGATCAGAAAGGCCCAGGCCTGTCATAAAGATACCTGAAGCAAGAGGGAAAGAGAAAAGATTTCAGATCGGAAGGTTCCCTTTTGCCTTTAATTGGACCAGATTCATTGGAGAATGCCAGAAATCTCTAGGCCCCAACCTTTTAGGCATAGACAAAAATGTCTTTTCTATATTATGCAAAAGATATGGGCATCACAGGGACACACAGTCATGCGGACCTGATTCATTGCTCCTTTGCTGCTACTAAATCTCAAACACTCAGCCTGCAATCAATGGTGCTCATTTTGCAGAGAGCATGGATTATAACTATTTCCATGCAAAGCACTTTTCACACAATATATGGGAAATTTTCAGTCGGCTGTACACATTCTAATCTTGGTAGCTTCCCTCTGTTCTTGGGCCTTTTCATTTGTCTTTTGTCTAGGTTACTGATCTTTTTTTAAAAGGCATTTTTCTTTTTCTTTTCTTTTTTTTTTCCTTTTTTTCTTTTGTGCAGACATGCTGATCAGCCAGCAGATGCTCCCCTCTTGCACGAAACTGAGCAGAAGTGTCCTGCAGCTTGAGTTACCATCAGTTCCCAGCTAAGCCAGCTGTGGAGGATGGCAAATGCACTCGTTGACACTTGAGGTTTTAAAGAGCAAAGTGCTACCAGAAGAGTCTTTCGAATTCTCAGATATATTTTGACTCATATGGCACTCTATTGCCGAGAAATATTTAGAGTGAATATTCTTAGTTTATTAGAGGGCCGCTGGAGAAACACAGGATCCTCAGGCAGGAGGTTAACAGATGAAATATAAACGAAACACTGCATGACCAGTCAGAAAAAAAACTCCACGTGCACATACAGTCAACTGGTTCAGAGCTCAGTTGCAGAAGGCAGAGAGATCTGATCCAGGAACCTGGCTCTTCCAGAGTTGAGTTGTGTGTAAATTTGAGCAAGTTACTTCATAAGTGTTACAAGAATGAAAGCAGATGATGCCAAAAATATTTAATTGCCTTTTGATTCAAATTCAATTAGTCAAGACATAATGTGTATCACATTCATATCAGCTGGTATCATAATCTCTCATTCTATATTCCATTCCCTCCCACCACATTATTGCTCCAATGTGACCAGCAATAAGAAGTTCTGAAATGCATCACATAAAATTGGAAGCATAGTGACAGATCAATAATAATTGCTCAAAAATTTTAGTTTTCTGACATTGTCCTAAATATTATTTATGATTACTGCTATTAAAGTACCAAGTGACAAGAAAAATGCTGGCTTGAGATCATCATGCAGTGTGTGATTTATCTATATGGAAAATTTTTGAGTATGTGTTTAATTTTCTAAATAAAGTACCAGATATGATTCGTCAAAAGGTTTGTTTACTTAATATGCTATCAACTCTCATCTGACCTCTTAATCTCCCATCCAAACTTGGTTTGTCTTCAGCACTATTGAGTTATTTTAGATTTTTAAATGAAGTATGGAGATATTAAGCCCTGCATTCTGGTAATATGCTTCTTGCTAATTCTGAAGAAGTTGAGAGCATGGTTTGGAGTCTCATCTCACTCTGTCACTTTTCAACAGGGTTAGAAATTGGCCACTTGGTTCCTCCGTTTCTGAATATTTATTTTAGAAATAACAATCCCTGCGTACCCCTGAGATTTGGTATAAACATGCAAAATGACAATGGATCTGAGTTAGTTCTCTTATCAAAAATAAATAATGATTTACCTTACTCTCAGGAATAAAAACAAATAAAATATCTACAAATATGGTAATCCCATTAGCAAATAACTGCATGTAACAGGCAATCAAAATACTGTTTTATAAATGTTTTCTATGGCTTGGTGATAAGTTGTTTTTAAAATTGGAGGTTTGATTTCTTCCAGTGCTATTCTCGGAGACTGGTGAGAGGTATGTTTTAAAAAGAGAAGATTGCTGCCTGCAGCCCTGCAAAGAAACTAAAATAAACAAACAAAATAGGTGTACCTTCTATAAGAGAGAGAGAGACAGTGTGTGTGTGTGTGTGTGTGTGTGTGTAATTTTACCCTAAGAAATTAAAATAAAAACTGGCTTTTTGGCAAGTAGCAAATACCCTTTATAGAGGTAGTATTTTGAGATGATATCTATTTATATACTAGTGTGAGTGAATTTCAGATCCTTTTACAATAGCGGGATCAGTTATGCATAATTTGAGAAAAGAGAAGACATAAAAGACTTCAAAACATGAGAACAAACCTTCTAACTTTGGTTAATAGCAGGGATATGCCCAGTAACAGAAAACATAAGTTCAAATCAATGGAAAAACACCAGTTAAAAGATAGTTAAGGCTAGTCGGCAGTAACAGAGGCTTTGAAGAAATAAATTATATAGTTGGGTACTACATACTTTGCCTACATGGGTCTTAAAACTAACGTTTGAAAAGAAAATAGCATCATGAAATATGGCCTCTCCTAAAGGCATATTATTTAAAACAATTTCAACTTGAAAATAATATTAATTTTAATCAAACTGACTTATATTTTAAATCAGTAAGTAAAAGTGCCAAACATATTATACGCATACTCACTCCCACTCATACACTGTGATCTGAGGTGGAAAAATCAATATGGGGGAAAAGCTAAAAGGAGGAGTATATAAACCCATGTGATTTTTTTCCCCCTGAGTAAAATATAAATAAATCTCTATTCAAAAATCATTCAGGCTTCTGAAGGTCCCATCTCCAGTGTCTGTGGAGCAGTGATGGGCTGGGTGACTACAGCACTTCTAGCATCCCATGAATAATTATCTGTGTGCGGAGTGCTTGCCAGCATGACGCATCTTCATTTCATTAAGGGAAAGAAGGACAGGCTGGAATTGGCAATGGCAGAATTCATTTATCAAAGTTTAATGGAGAAGCCACTCAGGAAGGGCGGGCTTAATGAGATATTTCTGAAGAAATTAGCCAGTTTCTATTAAAGGGCCATCTCCTCTCTGTCCCTGGTAGTGATGGATAGCAGGGACTCTGACACAGGGGAACTTCCCACCCTCCCCTTTGCTTTGCTTTTCTGAGATGCATGATCATTTTTGGATGATCCATCTTACAAATGCTTGAATGAATCACTATTGTAAAGTAAAACCAAATTTTAACATAGAGAAAAGGGACTGATTTTATTTTCTGGATTTAATTCACGGAGAGAGACATACTAGCATACTTAGGCTTGCCTACCATTAATATCACTAAAACTGCTCATGCCCCAGTTGTGCAAGCTAAATACGAATTTATCTCTCAGTTTTGCTATTTTTTTGTTGTTGTTGTAATGCTACTTTTTGTTTGGAGTAAATGCAACCAATTTATTGCAGAATCCCCTTTTCAAAAATTTCTAAAGGTGCCAAAAATACTTAATTGCCTTTTGATTCAAACTCAATTTATCAAGACATAATGTGTATCGCATATCAGCTGGTATCATAATCTTTCATTCTGTATTCCATTCCCTCCTGCAGCATTACTGCTCCAATGTGACCAGCAATAAGAAGTTCTGAAATGCACCACATAAATGTAAATAAATAATTGATTATGTGGCTAAAAAATCACTATCGTTCTCCTACTGGAAAAAAAGATTTATGCTGGTGTTAAAAGAAAAAATTTGACTCTTTAAATTTAGCAGAGTTTATTTGAGCAAAGAATGATTCACAAATTAGGCAGCACTCAGAACCAGGAGAATATCAGTGAGCTCCCTGCCACAATGCAGGCAGGAAGTATTTATAGACAGAAAATGGAAGTCAACTACAAAAATACAGTAGTGTCCCCTTGTCTGCAGTTTTGCTTTCCAGCGTTTCAGGTATCAGCAGTCAATCAGCTTTTGAAAATATTAAATAGACTGCTACAAAAATAAATAACTCATACTTTTAAAAAATTGCCCATTGTTCTGAGTAGTGTGACAAACTCCTGTGCTGTACAGTTCCATCTCACCTGAACGTGAATCATCCCTCTGCCCAGTATACCCACGCTGTCTACACTACTTGCCCGTTAGTCACTATTAGCCCTTTCAGTGTCAGATCTACTGTTGCGATATTGCAATGCTTGTGTTCAAGTCATCCTTATTTTACTTTATGTTGGCCCAAAGTGCAATAGTGGGGCAATTCAGACATGCCAAAGAAGTGGTAAAGTGCCTCCTTTAAATGAAAAGATGAAAGTTCTTGACTTAATAAGGAAGGAGAAAAATTATATGCTGAGGTTACGAAGATCTACAATAAGAATGGATTTTCCATCCATGAAATTTTGAAGAAGGAAAAAGAAATCTGTGTTAGTTTTGCTGTCACACCTCAAAGTGTAAAAGTTACAGCCATGGTATGTGAAAAGTGCTTAGGTGAGATAGAAAAGGCTTTAAATTTGTGAGCAGAAGACATGAACAGAAACATATTCCAAATGAGGGTCCCGTAGTATCTACTGGGGATCTTAGACTGTATCCTTTGAGGCAAATGGGGGTGGTCACTGTAGCTTGATTGGTTACAGCTCCTCATTTCCTTTCTTTAAACATGGTCTGATGAGTTGGCAGCAAGTGATTGGCTGAAACTTGGCTACTTGTGATTGGCTGAGCTGTCTGCTATACTGTTTGTTATACTTCTAGGTTAGGTTTTCAATTTGCTTACATTTTAATTTACATTGCAGTTCCTCAGGTAGGAACACAAAGTAAGGAGACAGCCTCAGGCCAATGACTTTCTGCTTATTGAATTTAACATTGGGATTCTTAGTAAATTATTTACATAAAATTGGTGATTAGGAGCAAAAAGTTAAGCATACACATTATTTTCACAAAGAGACTTCGAAAGTAAAATTGATTGTGCTCTTTGCTAAAAAGAAAGAGGACATTTATTTTGTGACTTATTTATACAATAAATATTTATTTATTGAGCATCTGGTCTAAGTCAGACACTGTGCTAGGCAATGAAAAGATATTAGTGAATAAACACAGATATTTTTTTTTCCTAAATGAGCTTACATTTTTATGAAGGATACACACAACAAATACTTGAACAAACAAATAAATACAAACTGTGTAATGTTGGCTAATGAACTTTCCAAGCTTCACTGGGTTGTTTATTTAATAGATAAAAATTAAACATATATACTTGTATAAAATATTGTTAGTATGGTCAATAATGAATCAAAGTTGTTGGCATGAGGAAATTTTCTTGTACAGGAACTTGAGAAGAAAATATAGGAAGTAAATAAAATTTTGTGGCTATATCAAAGTCCAAAGGAGGCCAATATAGGACTGTGAATATTTTTAATGGCAAAGAAAGACAGACAGAGACAGAGAGACAGAGACAGAGACAGAGAGAGAGACAGGGAGAGAGAGAGACAGAGATTTACAATTGAGGGGAAAAAAAGATAAACAAGATTATGGGGCAAGAAAATAAAGAGGCAGACAAAATGGCAAGGGAGAGCAGTGATCTTGGCAGAAATATGTTGGGTTGATTCAAACAAATATGAGTAACATAGTTAGGAAACAGAAGGTTACAATAAGAAAGGCTGGAAATGTGTTCGATATGAACTCAATATCTGGCTTTCTGCCGCATCAGGTCTTCATCTGTTTCCCAAACTTTGCACATTCTAATAATCTTTATGCCTTGACATCTTTTTCTTACAAAAATACGTATTTTTTTTTTTTTTTTTTTTAGTTACCATAGAGTTTGCAAGGACTGTCTAGTTTGGTGGCTACAGCCACATGTGACTTGTAAAAACATTTTCTATGCAAATGCAAATAATTTGTTAGTCACACTAATAGCATTTCAAGTGCTCAATGGGCTCACATGGCTAGAAGCTGCTTAGTGGACAGTGCAGAAATTATAGACAATATCTATCACGTAGAAAGTTTTTTTTTTTTTTTTTTTTTGACAATTCTGCTCTAGAAAGACTGGGAGCTGGTTTAATTGTGCTTCTCACAGAGAGGAGGTTTAGTAGATCTGTGGAATGAGTGTTGAACAAATATAATGAATACTGCTCAAATGACACCTTCTTAGAGATCAGACTGGAGCAGGTCCTACGTAACAAACTCTTACTGCCTGCTATGTTTCTCCTTCATATCATGCATAACAGTGTGATTAGTCATTATTTCTGTTATTATTATTTAATATTTGCCCCCTGCAAGTAATTGCATAGACTGTGATAGCAAGAGATCATTTATTTCTTCTTGTACCATTTCCTACCTCTTAACATTTTGAACTGCAAGAGTATGTTGTTTTAATGGAAGAATTAAAAAAAAGCTACAGGAAGGAATGGCATATTCTTATGAAGTTATCACTCTACACAATTTTGACCACAGACAATTATGTGCCACAGAAATACTTAAGCTGATCAAGGACTAGTTGGACATGCAAGTGGGTAGGTTACCCCTCTCCTGTGGCTCTAATCCCATCTGTGTTAGCCACTCTAAGGCCTCACTGATGTGTGGAGTGTCTCAATGAGAGACATAAGTCTGGCTTAAACTATTTGAGTGGCGTGAACTACAATGAAGTCCAGCTGGTCACTGAGCAGAAGCAGAATACCTGCTTTATAAATGTTAGTCTTGGGAAGTCACGTCTGAGGCAAGACGGCATGTTCCCTGATCCAGGGAGTTTCTGTGGTGCCAGGGGCATGTGGTCTTTCAAAATGTCTAATTATTCAGCAGTATATTGTGCCCCAACCTGGTATTATGTCAAACAGAAATGTTCTCAGCCACACCTGCCAATGTTCTTTGGGTTATGAGATATTCCCTTTTGTGTGGTCATAGGGAGCGAGGTATGAAGGCCCTGGCTGGAGAAAGTCAACACAGTTGGGTTGTCAAGCACTGCTTTGAACAAGGAGGGAATGTTCTCATCAGTCCGGGTTGGAGAGAAGGAACAGATTAAGTGAAAGAGCTAGGTTTGAGTCTCTGACATTATTCCCAACAAAAAATGGGAAAGTGTGGTCCCCAAGGTGGGCGGCAGAAGCATCACCTGAGAATTTGTTACAAATGCAAATTCTCATGACCCTGGGGGTGGAGTCCAGAAATATGTGTTTTAGCAAGTCACCCATGGGATTCTGAGGGGCACTAAAGTTTGAGGATCACTGGATTAGAGGAAAGGGAAGTGATGTCATATCCCTGCCTTCAATGGATCTTGGAAACAGGGCCCAGTAATGGAGGCTGGGTCCTGCTCCTGCTTCTGCCATGCAATAAGAGGATCATTTTTAAGTATATCCTTGAATGGAAACTATTTCCTAGCATTACATTTAGAACTATCAGCTACCCAAGGCCTTCTAAGACTGATCTCAGAGAGGAAGAACTTCAGATGATGAGATTTTCTGTTATTGAGGCACAACCTTGCCAGGGCTCCAGCTGGTGCCAGGAGCCTTGGATCTGGATTTATTCCAGCATCAGACACATTGAGAATTTAGAAACACCACCTACTCTGACTCTTCAATGATCCTCTCCTTTCTTTTTTTTTTTTTTTTTTCTTTTCCTTTTTTTTTTTTTTTGAGACGGAATCTTGTTCTGTCACCCAGGCTGCAGTGGAGTGGCACCATCTCACTCACTTCTGCCTCCTGGGTTCAAGCAACTCTCCTGTCTCAGCCTTCCGAGTAGCTGGGAGTACAGGCTCCTGCCACCACTCCCAGGTCATTTTTGTATTTTCAGTAGAGACCTATGGGGTTTCACCATATTGGTCAGGCTGGTCTCGAACTCCTGACCTCAAGTGATCCACCCACCTTGACCTCCCAAATTGCTGGGATTACAGGCGTGAGCCACCATGCCTGGCCAATCCTTTCCTTTCTAACATAGCACAGCTTCTGTTTTTTCAGTCCACAAACCGAAATATTTTGTAATTTACCACTTTCTGTCTGAAAAGCTCCTCTTCAGCAGCTTTTAGGGATTTCAAGATAGTATTTTGTCTCTGCCAATACTGTATTGTTAAGTAGTTGGTCCTTCTGTAGAAAAAATAATAATAATCCAAAGCAAAATTAAGTATTAACTTGCTCTGTGATGTGGGAAAACTATCTAGTAAGAAAAACAAAAGAATTCAAATGTTTGAACTTAAAAAAATATGTTTCTCTATCTTTTTTTGGTGTATTTGAAAACCTGGCTGTCATTTCTCATGAATATATTCAGGAATAAAATTATAGGTCTTGCCGTCATCACATATCTCAGTCAGGAAGTGAATCCCATCCAATCTAAAGTCCTGATCCTAACAGTTTTCCTGTTTAGCCTCAGAGTCGGTACTTACTGGAGAAAGGAAACAGCTGGTCAGCATCTTATATGCCATTGGCTTTGGCATTCTGACTTACTTTTGGCAACACAGTTGTTTCATTATTAACTGTGCAAAAGGTTTTAGAAGTGGATACTATAGAAAATGACACCAAATTTCAATCAAATAAAATTTCCAGGGGAATTTTGATCAGTTTGCTGCTGGCAAGATGATTATAATCTTTTGAGAATGAAATTCAGATGAAAAGGTGATCATGACCACACTCTCACAGTAAGCTCCATCTGGACATAAGCAGCTCCCTTTGAGAAAAACAGGTCTGATAACCCCTACTGAGAGGGCCTTCCACATCAAGGCAAATTTCGTGTGAGCCAACATAAACCATGATATCAAAAAACTCCAACTTCCAAAAGGTGGTAACCTCTTACTATAATGCAAAGAACAGAACACAATGTTTCAGCTTCACTGTTGATATGCCTATGATACCATTACTGTTCACAGGTCTAGTCCAATACATTGTTTGTTTGTTTTTTTAATTACTGTAAGCTTTAGGAAATTGTTTTCATTTCAAAACGTTTTAAAGCAGGTTCCTTGTAACAGGAGCTCTTAAATCATCAGAATTTTCTTCCTTGTTATTCTATAACTGTTCAAAGAAAATTAATGTTCAAGTGATGACCCCAGAGTTTACAAGATTTTTTAGCATCAAAGAAAGATCAAATTACCTCACAGAACTGTATTTGTAAAGGAAGAAAGAAGGGATTAGCAAAGTTTTCAGAGATTTTGCAAACGAGGCAGAAATAAAAATAGGTAACATGAGATAGTATGATCACCAATGGTGGCTAAAAGCTGGGTAAAATATTATGGAATAGGACGGTCACATCATGTTAAAATGTAACTTGGTAGATTACTTGAAACTGCAAATATATATATATATATATATATATATATATATATATATATATATATATATATATTATAATGCAATACCTGGCAGTGACCACTTTAACAGTGTCTCCAAAATTAGTTTCACTGATAATGAAACAACCTGACAGGTCACATTCTCCAGCATTATGGGTCACTGTATCTCCTGTAAATTATTTTTGCCAAGAATGTGTAGTCCAGATTTCTTCAAGCCTGAGGCTGAATCTCTATCATTTAAGAGATGTAAAACATAGAGAAACAAGTTAAATAACACAGGTAAGTAACAGACAAATCCAGAATGTAGGCACACTGTAAGGCAACTGGCCTGGTTTTCCCAAATAAACAATAATACACATACTATGGTAGGCTGCAGAGTGGCCCACCAAGATGTCCATATCCTAATCCTTGAAACCAGTGAATGTCATATTTTGTGGCAAAAAAGACTTTAAACATGTGTTTAGGGTTTTTTGTTTTGTTTTTGAGACAGAGTCTCACTTTGTTGCACATGCTGAAGTGCATTGGCATGATCTCGGCTCACTGCAACCTCTGCCTTCCGGGTTCAAGTGATTCTCCTGCCTCAGCCTCCCCAGCAGCTGGGATTACAGATGCACGCCAGCACTCCTGGCTAATTTTTGTATTTTTGGTAGAGATGCAGTTTCATCATGTTGGCCAGGCTGGTCTCGAACTCCTGACCTCAGGGGATTCGCCCACCTCGGTCTCCCAAAGTGCTGGCATTACAGGCATGAGCCACCGTGCCCAGCTTAGGGTTCTTAAGAAAAGATTATCCTGGTGTTTACATAGTAAGCCATCAATGCAATCCCAAGTGTCCTTATAAGAGGGATACAGAGGGACACTTGGCTATAGCAGGAAAAATGGTGATGTGCCTACAGAAGCAGAGGTTAGATTAATGTGCCCAGGGGCCAAGGAATGCTGGAAGCCCCTAGAAGTGGAAAAGGAAAGGACCACTCTCCTGGACTCACTGAAGGACCCAGCTCTGATGACACTTTGAGTTTAGCGCCTTGAGACTCCTTTTCGATTTCTAATTTTCAGAACTGTAAGAGAATATATTTGTATTGTTTTAAGCCACCACTTTTGTGGTAATTTGTTGCAGTGGCTATAAGAAATGAAAGCACACCAAAAAGGAGAAGATAATAATGATGAACAATTAGAAAGAAGCAGCACTCTTCTGGTCTCAGAGATTAAAGAGATATAGCAACCAAAGGCGGAGCCTGAATTCTGACTTGGGCTCCAAATTATTAAAAGCAGTTATAAAATCCAGTTACTGAAATCATTGAGAATTTGAGTGCAGGCTAGATATTAGATGACAATAGAAAACCATTATTATTATTTTCTATCTTAAAAAATGCATTCTGAAGTAGATTTCTGTACCTTAATTTTTGTTTTTTTCTTGAGACAGAGTCTCACTGCTCGGGCTGGCATGCAGCAGCACCATCTCAGCTCACTGCAACCTCTGCCTCCCAGGTTCAAGCGATTCTCCTGCCTCAGCCTCCCGAGTAGCTGGGATACAGGTGCACACCAGCATGCCCACCTCATTTTTGTATTTTTAGTAGAGGCAGGGTTTTACCATGTTGGTGAGGCTGGTTTCAAACTCCTGATCTCAAGTGATCTGCCCACCTCAGCCTCCCAAAATGCTGGGATTACACGTGTGAGCCAAGGTGCCTAGCTGTACCTTACTTTCAAATTAAGAAAAAAACTAAAAAGCAATGCACATATATAGAAAGAATGATAAAGTCAATATGATAGAAAGTAAATAATTGTTTAAAGTAGGTCATGTATATAGATTCTTTGCACAAATCTTTTAGTGTATGTTTAAAGTATTCTTAATAAACAAGAATTATTATTATAGAAATTATTCCATAACAACAATGTATTCTGTAAAGTATTTAAAAGTTAGACAGCTAAAAAATGTTCATTAACCAGAATATCATTTTACTTGTTAGTGTAGGCTAAGTGCCATAACTCAAAACCCCCACATTTCAATTGCTGAACAAAATAAAATTTCATATCTCAATCATGGAACATTCCGTGGAACAGACCTTCTTATCTGAAAGGTCCTCTGGGCAGCTTATCTGCACGAGATGTCACAGGGCCCTGCCCACCAGCTGGTGGCAGAAGCAAAAGAGAGCAAGGATCACACAGGAAGTTTTCCACGGGCCTAGCTGGGAAGTGTGGCCTATCACTTCAACCTGTATTCCGTTAGCTCTAATTTAGTCACATGGCTACATCTAATTGCACAGAAGTTCAATATTGTTATTCCCCCGTGCCTTTAGAAAGAAAGCTCCTGTTAACATCTAGCAGTCACTGCCACAATCCTTATCTTTTTGTATAACTCTGTGGTGCCATGATTTCCTCCAAGGAAATCTATTAGAGAAATCTAAGTTGTCTACAGCATTTGATTGACCACAAACTAAAGTAAAACTATTAAAAATTAAGTCATTAAAATAATCTCACTGGAAAATCTTGTTAATGAGTTTTATCTCTTATTTATTTCCTGACAATGTAAAAGTTATTGAATTAAGCTAACTGAATTATTGTATCATTTTATGTACATATATGCACACACATACACATGTACACACTCAACCATTGCCAACATAATGAAAATGCATTTTTAGATATTACCCTAGACTGGTAGCCTAGGGAACAATTGATAAGCTGTCCCTGCCTTGTACTTCTTTGTAGTCACACAGTCTCTCTGCCTTCTGTTTGGCCACTTGCACTATAACCTCAGGCATGCATTCCTTCACCATTCTATCAAATATTGGTTAAGAAGTTGTAGTTGAGTAATGTGGGAGGAACCCTGTAACAACAGGGATATTTTTATGTTCACCAAAACAGTAAAAGTGAATATGTGCAATACAATCAAAGTAATAAACATCTAACTTTGTAAATCCACAGAAATAGACTGATAAACTAAACTGAAAACTGTGACAAAATAGGAAAGTAGGTCCAAATTATTATGTTAAAAGAAAAGAAAACCTTGGTCTGCCCAATAATTATTGTTTTTAATAAAAGCAAAACATAACATGATAAACACTTAGCAAAATTATCTGACTTGTCTGAACCCCAAAATATGTTTGAACACACACACACACACACACACACACACACACACACCCTGTGGCCCTGCTCTCAGAAATGTAGCATAATCCATTAAACAATAGTCAGGCTCAGGACTAAAATTCAAACTTCAGTCTGAGAATCACTAAGCTGTGCTAAAAATTTGCTGTCACTGGTTGTTTCAGGGTTTATAAGTTGGCATTTATTACATAAAACATCTCTTTAATAATGAGGCTTTCTATTTTAATGAGGTTTATGGCAACAACTTTGCCTTCAACATTTTGGAAATTCTGGCCTTGCTATAGAACTTGACCTAAAAGGGTGACATGAACACACGAGGGTAATGAGCCATAGGGAACAATTTTCATACTTGACTTCAGTCATTCTCATGTACATTGATGTCCATGAGGGATTGGCTTGGCTGAAATCCAGTCATTTTGCTCAATGAAACCTCTCTCCCCCAGTTTGTCTTTTTCTGCATCATTTGTGATCCTTGTAATATACCCTTCAGATTCAACCAATAGATGTGCCAAAAAAGTGGAGTCAATACAAACTATGTGCAGGGATGTTCTGACTGTAAAAGAGAATTGAATAAATATGGTGAGGCCTTACATTTATCTTTGCATAGGCAGTCACATCCACAAGGGCTGCTGGTTCAATTTCCAGTCAAGAATAGTGAACAAGGGAGTCTCCAAATTCCAGATATTCGATCTATGAATAGTGATAAAGTCAGTCACAGCTGTTGTGATAAAGATAGCTTTTAAAGGTTTTAAAATCAAAATGGGGATGGTGGCTCACACCTGTAATCTCAGCAATTTGAGAGGCTGAGGCAGGAGGATCCCTCAGCTCAGGAGTTTGTGACCTGGGCAAGATGACAATATCCTGTCTCTATGAAACATACAAAAATTACTTGACTGTGGTGGTGTGTACCTGTAGTTCCATCTACGTGGGAAGCTGAGTATGGAGGATTTTTCGAGCCTGGATGGTCAATGCTACAGTGAGCCAGGATTGTGCTACTGCACTCTAACTTGGGAGACAGAGAAAGACCGTGTCTCAAAAAAAAAAAAAAAAAAAAAAAAAAATCAAGAATGAAAATATTATTAAGCAACAAACAAATATATAACAAACACTATCTGAACCCCTTTAAAAATTTTAACTTACACATAGTTGTCAATATTCCATTATATAAAAGTTTTGACAAATTTATTTCTTCTGCAGATTTTCTTTGTTCATCTAGGCATTTTAAAGTCTTAGGAACTTATCCTGTTAGAGTCTTAAAACCAATTCTTTCTTCTTTTTGTTCTTGGCATGTGGTCAGAAAAATGTCAGTCAGGATATGATGTGAATAAAAAGACTAACTTCAGACATAATAGAAATTATCATAAGTACAAAGTTGATTGATGAAAAAGAACAAAATTATAATCAACTTGCTCTAAATATAGTGTATAAATAGTAAAATGAGAAAATGCAGAATCCTAAGAAACAACTATCAAGTGTCAAAGCAATTATTAATTAAAACTGTACATTATATATTTCTGTAAAATGTATTTAGAGAATGTGGTCTACCAGTTAGCATACTTTACTGATTGATAGCTAATGGTGAAGCAAACTATCAAACTGGACTGAGGCCGGGATATCTGAATTGACAGAAGTAGGCTTCAGAAGGTGGTTAATAATGAACTTCCTAGAGCTAAAGGACCATGTTGTAACCTAATGCAAAGAAACTAAGAAACATGATGAAACAATACAGAAGCTGATAACCAGAATAACTGGCTTAGAGAGGAATGTAACCGACTTGATGGAGCTAAAAAACATAACACAAGAACATTACAATGCAATTACAAGTCTTAATAGCAGAATAAACCAATCAGAGAAAACAATCTCAGGCTTGTAGACTATCTTTCTGACATAAAACAGGCAGACACGAATGGAGTACAGGGAATGAAAAGGAATGAACAAAATCTCTGAGAAATATAAGATTATGTAAAGAGACTGAACCTATGTTTGAATGGGGTACCCAAAAAATATAGAGACAATGAAACCAAGTTGGAAAACATACTTCAGGATATCATTCCAGAAAACTTCCCCAATCTACCAAGACAGGCCAACATTCAAATTCAGAAATTGCAGAGAACCCCAGTAAGATGCTCCAGGAGAAGATCAACCCCAAACACAAAATCATCAGATTCTCCAGGGTTAAAATGAAAAAAAAAAAAAAAAAAATTAAGGGCAGACCAGAAAGGCCAGGTTACTTACAAAGGAAAACCCATCAGTCTAACAGCAGACCTCTCAATGGAATCCCTACAAGCTAGAAGAGATTGGGGGCCAATATTTAACATTCTTAAATAAAAGAATATGCAAGCCAGAATTTCATATCAAGCCAAACTAAACTTTATAAGTGAAAGAGAAATAAGATTCTTTTTAGACAAGCAAATGCTGAGGAAATTCATTATCACCAGGCCTTCCTTGCTAGAGCTCCTGAAGGAGATACTAAATATGGAAAGGAAAAAATGTTACCAACCACAACAAAAATAAACAGAAGTATGCAGACCAGTGACACTATCAAGTAACCATATAAACAAATCTGCAAAACGACCAGCTAATATCATGATGACAGGACCAAATTCACACATAATAATAATATCCTTAAATGTAAATGGGCTAAATGCCCCAATTAAAAGACACAGAATGGCAAGCTGGATAATGAGCCAAGACCTATTGGTATGCTGTCTTCAAGAGACTTACCTTACATGCAGACACACGCAGGCTCAAAATAAGGAGATGGAGGAAAATTTACCCAAACAAATGGAAAACCAAAAAGCAGGGATTGCAAATAGTTTCTGATCAAATAGAGTTTAAGGCAACAAAGATCAAAAAAGACAAAAAGGGACATTACATAATGGTAAAGGGCTCAGTTCAATGAGGAGAGCTCACTATTCTAAATATATGTGCACCCAATCCTGGAGTACCCAGATTCATAAAGCAAGTTCTTAGGGACCTACAAAGAAACTTATACTCCCACACAATAGTAGTGAAAGACTCTAAGACCCCATTGACAATGTTAGATTATTGGGACAGAAAATTAATAAAGATATAAAGGACCTGAACTCAGTTTTGGATCAAATGGACCAGATAGGTATCTACAGAACTCTCTACCCCAAAACAACAGAATATACATTCTTCTCACTGGCACACAGTATTTACTCTAAAATTGATCACATAATCAGAAGTAAAACAGTTCTCAATAAAAGTAAAAGAACTGAAATTATAACAATCACTCAGACCACAGAGCAATCAAATTAGAACTCAAGATTAAGAAATTCACTCAAAACTGCACAACTACATGAAAAATGAACAACCTGCTCCTGAATGACTCTTGGGTAAATAAGGAAATTAAGGTAGAAATCAAGAGGTTCTTTAAAACTAATGAGAATAAAGAGACAATGCACCAGAATCTCTGGTTTGCAGCTTGTATTAGTTCATTCTCACAATGCTAATAAGTACATACCTGAGACTGGATAATTTGTAGAGGAAAGAGGTTTAATTGACTCACAGTTCAGCATGGCTGGAGAAGCCTCAGGAAACTTACAATCATGGTGGAAGGTGAAGGTGAAGCAAACACATCCTTCTTCACATGGCATCAGGAAGAAGTGCCAAGCAAAGGGGGACAAGCCCCTTATAAAACCATCAGATCTCCTGAGAACTCACTCACTATTATGAGAACAGCATGAGGCTAACTGCCCCCATATTTCAGTTGCCTCCCACTTGGTCCCTCCCATGATACATAGGGATTATGGGAACTACAAATCAAGGTGAGATTTGGGTGGGGACACAGCCAAACCATATCACAGTTAAAGCAGTGTTAAGATATAAATTTATAGAACTAAATGCCCACATCAAAAAGCTGAAAATAACTCAAGTTAACAACCTAACATCTCAACAATGAGAACTAGAGAACCAAGAGCAAGCAAATCCCAAAGACAGCAAAAGACAACAAATAACCAGATCATAGCTGAACTGAAGAAGATAGAGATATAAAATGCCCTTCAAATGATCAACAAATAGGAGTTGTTTTTTTAATTAATAAAATGGACTACTAGTTAGACTAATAAAAAAGGAAAGAGAGAAGAATAAAATAGACACAGTCAGAAATAATAAGAGGTATATCACCACTGACCCCACAGAAATACAAACAACCATCAGAGAATACTATAAACACCTCTATGCACAGAAACTAAAAAATGTGAAGAAATTGATAAATTCGTTGAAATATATACCCTCCTAAGACTGAATAAGGAAGAAATTGAATCCCTGAATAGGCCAATAATTAGTTCTGAAATTGAGGCAGTAATAAATAGCCTCCAACCAAAAAGAGCTCAGGACAAGATAGATTCACAGCTGAATTATGTCAGAGGTACAAAGAAGACCTAGTATCATTTCTGCTGAAACTATTCCAATTGATCGAAAAGAAGGGACTTCTCCTTAACTCGTTCTATGAGGCCAGCAGCATCCTGATACCAAAACCTGGCAGAGATATAACAAAAAAGAAAAAAAACTTCAGGCGAATTTTCCTTGTTGAACATTGATGCAA